>NC_136063.1:1853247073-1853444420 GCF_964261635.1 Lissotriton helveticus | reverse complement strand
ATACACCGGTGGCAGAAAGGTGAGCTGCGAAGATTTTCTCCAGTGTCAACACTCCCTCTCCATCTCTTCCTTTCTCTCCCACACACTTTCTCTCTTTCTCTGTCTCTTCCTCTCTCACTCTCTCTCTCTCTCTCATTCTTTCTTTCTCTCTTCCCCTCTCTCACTCTTTCTCTCTCTCACTTTCTCTCTCTCTTCCTCTCTCTCTCTTTATCTCTCTCTTCCTCTCTCTCACACTGTTTCTCTCGTTGTCTTCCTCTCTGTCTCACTTTCTCTCTTTGTCTGGCTTCCCCTCTCCCACTCTTTCTTTCTCTCTACCTCTCTCTCACACTGATTCTCTCTTTCTCTCTTCCTTGTATCTTACTCTTTCTCTCTCTTACTCTATCTCTCGTTCTCTGTCTTCCTCTCTCTCTCTTTCTCTCTTTCTCTGTCTTCCTCTCTCTCACTCTTTCTCTCTCTCTCTTCCTCTCTCTCACTCTTTCTCTATCTCTCTATCTCTTTTCCTGGACGCATAATGCACCATCTTATATTTCTTTTTGTCTTGCAGGCTGTGAATCACAAATGGACCAGTGATGACAAGCCATGGCTGTACATAGTTTTATTTGGTGTTGTTTTGTTTTAATAAAATGTTTTACATGTAAATCTATACAAGACTTAGGGATAGATGTAGGTAAATCTATGTTACCACTTCTTAAATACCGAATTTTACCGATTCGGTATTTAAGAAGTGGTAAAATAGAGGGGGGATGTAGGTATTTCTGAATCGGTAAATACCAAATCGTTAAGATTCGGTATTTACCGATTCTGTAAACACCGATTCGGTAATGCCCATTGATTCCTATGGGCATTGAAGCCCATAGGAATCAATGGGCAATACCGAATCGGTATTTACCGATTCGGTAAATACCGATTCCAGCAAGGGTGCAGGGGGTGTCACTTTGACACCCTCTAGCACCCCAAATACAGGCATATGCGCCATGTGGCACACAGACATGCCCTAAGGGCATGTCTGTCTGTCACATGGCATAGGTGTGCATGCACAGATGTGCATGCACACCTGAATTCGGTATTTTACCACACAATAGGATTGTGTGGTAAAATACAGAATTCTGAAGGCCTGTAGCACTGTAAACAGTGCTACCTACATCTTGGATTTACCGAATCGGTAAAATTACCGATTCGGGATTTTACAGATTCGGTAAATTTACCGATTCGGTAAATTTACCGAATCTGTAAAATGATGCCCCTACATCACAAATACCCATTTACCGGTCGGTAAATGGCCTCCTACATCTGGCCCAAAGATTCTTATTTCTCCAACCTCAAAAGCATCTTTTTTTAATAATAGTTCGTAGAGGGACACTTCCGGGCCCAAGAAGGTTGTTGAGGGTATGCTGGTGATGTGAGAAGAGGGTGCGTACCTGCTAATGTGGGATGACGCAGCGTGAAAGCGGTATCTCTCACAGAGAGAGCTCCGGTATGTGTTCAGAAATGCCTCGGACAGATGCCAGCTGACGGACTGAATCACAAAATGGCTTTTCAATGCTCATATAGTGTGACTTATGAACAGTTCAAACCCAGGCTCGCAGAGGGACAACTGTGGCCCATCTATTCGACTCAAAGAGGCAGAACTATGAGCCGTCCGCTCCCAAAGGAACAGCAGCGTAGTAGCTCACAGAGGTAGAGGCACAGCAGCGTACTACCTCGCAAAGGTTGTGGTAAATAAAGAAATAATACCCTATTTTTGACTAGGCATATATCATAACAGATAGCTCAATTAATAAGAGTCAAGATTCGAGGTAGTAGGAGTTGTTGCAGGTTTATTACAGCATAAGGACAGGAACAGGACGACCTGCATAGGAACAGGATGACAGGGCCCGGCAGCTGCCGGGGCTGGGTCTGGGATGAGCGCGCTAACTTTTAATAACAATACACGGGCATATATACATAGCGCGAACACATAGCATTACATTGCAGTAGGCGTAGCAGTGGGTGGAGCAGAAGGCGTGATGCGTAGCAGTCGCGAAAGATAACAGTAAAAGTAGGTGTTACTGGGCGTTTACATAGACATGTGGTGCAGACGTAACAGAATATGTCATGAATGGGGCGGAAACATAGGAGGGGGCTACCTAAGGAGCCGGGACCTCTAACCTGGTGGTGCGCGCAAACTGGCAATGACGTATTACTAGGAGAAGCTGGGGGCTATGAACTCTGTGCTAGGAGCAGAGACTAAAGTCTGGAGGGTCGGAGCGACATGTACCTAAACCCTATCTAGTATCTGATGTTTAGAGAACATGTTGATATAAACTAGAAGTCATGAGGGGAAAAGCTAACTTGATTCTAGGACTGGACCATGCATTATTCTACATGTAGTGCGTGATGAAGAATATTAAATGACCAGTAAATGCAGTATTTCTCTAACGTGGAGCCGCATAGGCTAGACAATGACGGGAACTATTGATGCAGTTCAGTAGCTTAGGAATGCAGAGAAGGAGGACTGAACTGATAACTGGAACTATAACATACTTTTGGCAGACTCAGAGGCAGAGCCAAGCTGCACCGGGCACTGCGAGGCAGGAAGTAAGTGAAAGGTCGAGGATACAGGTGGGGGCTGTATCGCTCCTCAGCGAGGACTTCAGGAGACAGGAGCTGAATCTAGTGTCCGGGCCCTGTTGAGGCCTGGAAACGGGGACTTTATAATGGAATAACGTGCACACTGAGAAACGTGGCAACATTACTTTACATAGGCCTGATATTCGTAGTATTCACGAGGCCTGGAAACTGGCATACTAGAGGTGGACACAACTGTAATTGCGTCATTAATCAGACATGGGGAGTAACATATGCATATTGGTCATGCACACATAACATATGATGGATGAGGCGTAGGGACACAGAACATGACAAAATTTACTTTTCCACATTCCCTCCTTGTCACTACGTTTCCATCAGGAAACATCAATATTCATGATACCATCTATCATTTCATATAGTATCATTTGCTCGTCTCGAATTGTCTTGGAACGGGATTTAGAACGGGGCTTGGGACTAGGAATACAAGAGGTAGCACAAATGCCGCAAATCGCAGGGCCACATTGTATACAGAGGCAGCAGCTGAATATGATCGCTACTGCGATACCTAGAAAGGACAGGACTTTCCATCCCCAAGCGGAAATTATATTCCAGAACCAACCGGACCATGTCCAGGTGCCTGGATCTTGGTGTAACAGATGGGCAATTTTATGGAGTCTGGTTATAGCTGAATAAACAGACGGCGCGTTATTTGGAATGAAAATGCAGCAACTAGATCCGAGAACTCTACAGGCCCCGCCCCTATCGGCCAGTATGACGTCAAGGACGAGACGATTCTGTAAAACGACAATTCTCATAAAGGATTGCTCTTCGGTTAAGTTACCTAGAGCGGAGGCAGTCTCATCTACTACAGCTTCAAGGGTTCTTGTTAATCTACGAATTAGCTTACTGTTTACAACTGTGCCTAAATAAGGGAAAACACCTTTATCAATATCAATGAATTGCTCTGCGGCAGTTTCAGTATAATCGACAATCGGGAGATATCTCTTGTGTCTAGTATGTACTAGGAAGGAATTCCTATGGTAGTCAGGTGGGGCTAGAAAAACAGGTGGCAGTAGGAAGGCAATATAACAGGTTCCCTCCCAATCGAGGGGCAGACGAACATATGCGGTTTGACCACAAACAAAATAAGAATGACGTGAAGCTTTGAAAATAGATTTCCCACTGTCACTATACTGGATAATAGTAGTACAATCACTATGTCCTACGTGTACAGAACCATGACTACGGACACATAATTCGCCTTTGACTGGTAGTACTGAAATAGCAGGTGAGTCTGGAGTAGTATCAGACTGGACATTCAGGACCATGAAATTCGACGAATAATTACCTAAATTATACACTTCATTTTCTAGATCTAAACCTGTTCTGTGGGGGAGACCTTGCTTGTCTGGAAAACATGTACTGTTAAGAAAAGACATATCTGTTGAGGATGACGTTAACGTGGACCATGCTCCACACGAACCATTATGTGAGAATGGATAAGGAAAGAGTGGCAGAACTCCCTTTGGTGTCTGGAAAGGGGGGAGTCGACCACACACCCAACAATTTGTGGCATTGCTGGTCTGGTGTGAATAATGTAACATGCGGATAAATGAATTGTTACGCATAGCGAGGCGGTAAGCATATTCGTGAGGAGGCAGATCACTAAACGTGTGCTCTGCTGTAGCATTAGCAGACTTATTTACATGAGGAACTGAAAAATACAGGAAAAATGCATAGCTGATGCAAGAAATCATAATGCTGATGAATAATATGAAGCTTAGAAAAATGATACATTGAATTGAGCTTTGACTGACTCTCTCACTATGGGGGTCTATTTTATACATGTCAGAAACAATCTAACCGTTTCACCTAGGGGAGGACTTATACAATCAAACTGACTGACTTACTAGACCGTAGCTTTTGCTTATACTCCTGCTGCGGAGTTTTCTCTAACAGGGAAGGGGTTGTGTCAATGTCTTTTGCGGGACAGTCCTTAAGAGCAATAGTTTGGCAGTCTTTAAAATCCTGGGAATCCTTGGAAATGTGTTTAGAAACGGGTTTCAGTCCATTGAAAAGTTTTACATGAGAAAGGTGGACCCATCCCTTCCTGCCTTCCAACTTCACGGCTGTACGGGTGGTGAGGAGGACGAGTTTCGGCTCCTTCCAACGGGGCTCCAGCGGACTTGATCTGTCAAAGTTTCGGACCATCACCATGGAACCTGGAACGATTTCATGCGGTGCCACCTCGGTATTGTCTGGAAATGCGGCGGCAACCTGTGAACGACATGAGTTGAGGGCAGACATCAAGGAAGCTAGGTAATCTGTCAGCATATTACATGAAACATCAGTAATACTTCGGGGTCTTGGAGTACCCCACATGTTAGGGGGGCGGCCGAATACGACCTCATACGGGGACAGACCTGATCTGGAATGTGCGACCATGCGCATATAAAACAAAGCGACTGGCAGAGCTACTAGCCAGTCCACACCTTTTTCTTTACAAACCTTGGCAATGCGGATTTTCAGAGTCTGATTATGTCTCTCGACTAGACCAGCTGCTTCGGGATGGCGTACACAATGAAACTTCCACTGGTACCCTAACAACAGGGAAACGTGCTTCATTAACTCTGAGGAGAATGGCTGACCGTTATCAGAATATACGACTCTAGGGAGTCCATATCGAGGGAAAAACTCACGAACCAACTGCTTGGCAGTGGTCGCGGCTGTGTAATCTGGGACTGGATATGCTTCTGTCCATCTGGACAAAGCGCATACAACTACAAGGACATACTTGAAACCTCGACATCGCTCCATCTGAATATAATCCATCTGGAGGACTTCAAAAGGGTGGTCAGGGGGCTGGAAACCACCTTGTTCCACCGGGACACTTTTACCTGGATTAAACTGACAACATATCATACAGGTACGGACTTTCTGCTTGGCTGCAGCTCGTAAATGCTTGTTGAACCAAATGTTCTGGATACTGTCTAACATAGCTTTTTCTCCTAAATGTGCTGGACTATGTGCGGTATTAATAATGACTTGAACCATAGAGTCGGGGAGAAACCATGTGGCTCTACCCTTCGTTAACCATCCTTGATCTGTCTGGACCCCTCCTTGTTCGGACCATTTCTTGATTTCTTCGGGAGTAGCATGTAACTGGATATCTATGACATCTTGTGTAGGGTCCTTAACTGTCATACATGTAATCGTATCTGGAGCATGTGTCAGGTTAACTGGAATGTCTGGAGTCTGTGCTGTAAGCTTGGCTGTGCGGTCTGCTAGATCATTACCTTGGGAAATAATGTCAGTAACTTTCGTATGTGCTTTGCACTTCATGATAGCTATAGATGTCGGTAAATGTATGGCATCTAACAGAGCCTGAATAAGGAGACCATGCTGAATCTTGGTTCCATGAGAAGTCATGAAACCTCTCTCCTGCCAGAGCACTCCGAAGTCGTGTACAACTCCAAATGCGTAACGTGAATCTGTGTAAACATTAACTTTCAGGTTCTTGGCGTGTATGCAGGCTTGTGTCAGAGCAACTAGCTCTGCTGCTTGAGCGGACAGGGTATCAATACGGTGTGTTTCAATAACTTCGGTGTCAGTAGTCACTGCATACGCGGCGACTAGTTCTCCTGTGCTAGTTCTCATACATGAACCATCCACATAAAGTGTCAGGTCAGGATCTGGTAACGGAATGTCTGTCAGGTCTTGTCTTGGTTTTGTCGTAATGTTGACTACTTCCACACAATCATGTGTGGCAGAATTTGAATTAACTGATGGTAACAATGTAGCAGGATTCAGGACGTTGCAGCGTCTAATTTCTATGTGTGGCTGAAACAGTGTCAATTCATAACCTGTTAAACGTGCAATTGTCAAGTGCTGTGTTTGTGTTCGGTTTAAAAGAACTTCTACGGAGTGTGGAACTTGTACTGTCAGGGAGTGTCCTAGAACTATGGAATCACTTTGTCTGATAGCTAGGGCTGTGGCTGCAACTGACTTGAGGCACGCAGGCAACGCCTGGGCGACTGGATCTAATGTGCTCGAAAAATAAGCACAGGGCTTGTATTGTCCTGCTTGATCTTGTGTGAGAACAGATAATGCTGTACCTTCACGTTCAGTGACAAAGTGTAAAAGGCTTACTGTAGTTCGGTGTAGCTAGAACTGGAGCTTGGCATAAAGCTTTCTTTAACTCGTTGAAACTAAGTGTATGTTCAGATGTCCAAGGGAGGACAGTCGATACGGCTGTCTCCTGTGTCGTTAACTGTATCAGTGGCTTGGCTAGAAATGCATACTGAGGAATCCATTGTCTGCAATAAGAAGTAAGGCCGATAAAGGCACGTACCTCCTTCTGGGTTCTGGGCTGGGGAAGACTCGCTATCAACTGGATACGGTCGGGTGTCAACTGCCTACCCCTCTTGGACAGTAAGTGTCCTAAGTAGACCACTTGCTGGACACAGAATTGAAGCTTCGAAGGGGACACCTTGTGCCCCATCTCGGCTAGGAAATACAGAACTGTCAGTGATGCCCGCTCGCAGTCACGTTCAGAACGGGCTGTGATCAGTAGATCGTCGACATACTGGAGCAGGGCAGTGTCAGTTGGCATGTGAATGTTGTCTAGTTGTCTCTTGAGTGCTTGACTGTAAATACTAGGGCTTTCTGTGAAACCTTGAGGAGCGCGTGTGAACATATAGCTCCTTCCATTTAAACAGAATCCGAAAAGAAACTGGCTGTCTGGATGAATTGGAACACTAAAAAATGCGTTCTTGAGGTCTATGACAGTGAAGAACGTGGCTTCGGAATCAATGGCTGTCAACAGGGAAGAGATATCTGGGACAACTGGGTACTGAGGAATAATACATTTATTAAGTTCTCGTAAATCAATCACTAATCGATATACTGGGGGTGCATTTGGATCAGTACGTTTCATGACTGGAATGATCGGAGAATTACATACATTGGAGTCAGTTTCTACAACTACTCCTTGTGCCATGAGCTCGTCTATAATTTTGGATAAGGCTGCTACAGCCTCAGGTGGCAATCTGTACTGTCTGATTCGGGGTAACACTACACCTGGTTTGAGAGTCACACGATAGGGTATGATTTGCATGTAACCTACATCAGTTGGACTTTGCGCCCATAAATGCTGCGGAACATTAGACAATCTTGAATCAAAATCTCGTAATACATAGTGACCCTTGAAGTCACGTAGGAACAATCGTATTCCCTCTGGGGAACAGCAAATGACTGCACCTAATTCTTACAGTGTCTTAATGCCTAATAGGTTTTCTGGACACGACTTAGTAAGTAACAGATCAGTAGTGCGGGACAATGGACCTACTTCTAGAGTGACTGGCTTAGATATCTCGTTAACGATAGGCTTTCCTGAAAATCCAAGGGAAACATTTCTTGAGCCTGAGAGCGGAGCCCCTGGAACTTCGGCATGACTAATTGTGGTCCTACTTGCCCCTGTATCAATCAAAAACTTTCTGTCTTTCCCTAATACTTGACTGTGAACATAGGGACCTTCTTGATCTACAGGTATCTCGATGAGAGGCAAGCCTACCTCCCTCTCTAGGCTGTTTCATGAATATGGCTGGTACTCTGGATACTCAGACTGTGCATACTGGTACATCTGTGATGTGACATGCTGTGTTGCAGCAATAGGCTGCGGTGCTGTAACTGTCTGTGGTGCATTCTGTGACTGAGGAGTCTGTGAAACTTGTTCTTGTCTAGGCGGACGTGGTCTTTCTTTAGTCTTACCAGTAGCTATGTTGTGTTTCAGAACTGCACACTCATTTATAAAATGACCTGGCTGTTTACAATAATTGCAGTTCCCTTTAACGGGAGCTGCAGGATGGCTGGCTTGATTCGGACCCCTCTTCTGACTGTCTTGAGGAACAGATTGTGCAACTAGTACTTTCATTTTCGTGTCTTTCATACGTTTTCTTTCGTGTTCTTGCTCTTCCCTGATTCTATTCTGGTGATACTGAAGCATCTGGAGCATCTGGGACGGAGTATTAGCTTGCCAGGTGCTTTCGACTTTCAAAACTCGATTTTTAATTTGTGGGCTTGAATTCTCGACTAATTTAGTAACAAAAAGGTGAGGGTATGACTCACTACTTGTCTTGAGACCACTGTTGATACTGAAACATTTTTCAAATCTAGAATAAAAATCACTAATATCTTCATCTTGTTTCTGTTTACAGGCTGAGATTGCATCCCAGTCTTCTTTTCTCGTTGTCAATAATCTGGGTAAAACTTGTATTAATAATTCTGGTAACTGTTTACATTTATCTCCAAGACCGGTACCTGGTACTCGTGCCTTGTCTTCAGCTTCTAGAGCTGCCCAATCGATCTTTTTCTCTCCCACCTCCCATTCTTTTTCCTTTAGCTTTTCATACACCCCTGCGGGTAGCAGAACCTTTAACATTTTAATGATATCTGGGTAAGTGTATTCTCCCATACGGAGCATGTCTTTTAATTCTCTATGGAACCCTGCTGGATCTTTGTCATGACAGGGAATTAATTTCTTCATCTCGAGAAGTTCCATCTTTGTGATTGGAGTGTATACAAACACTCGTTGCATTTCGCCACCCGTTCCTCTGACTGGGTGGACTTCTCGTAACGGATTCTGTCTGTCTATGTAAAACGGTTTACTTTCTGGGGGTGAGACATGAACAAAATGCGGGTTCAAGAACGTTCTATATTTGTGACGCTGTTCTAGAATGACACTAATTAAATCGGTACCTAGACCTCTCCATTTGTACTGGAGTAACTCGTTCAGGACATCATGTAACGGGCCTGGATCAGAATGCTGACCCTCATACAGTGTAATGAGGTGCTGGATCATATACATACCCACCAGTCGTTGCTCGGCTGGGGGCATTTTCAGGAACATTTGTGCCACTATTTCGTCTGGAAAAGTGGTAGAATCAGTAATCCATCGGACTGCTGATCGGGCTAGTTCTTGTTCATGCATAGTACTTAATTCACTGTAACCGATTCGTGATTTCAGAATGTGATCGGTATCTTGGAACACTTGTTCTAGAGAACCTTGTTCTGGTACTGAATGATGGAAAATAGACTTGGGTTCTAGACGTAAATGGCGATCTGGAAATCTAGATTTTCCTACATACGCTATTCTGGCGGAATTCTCGTCGTCTTCCTCTTCAGGATCAGAGGTACTTTCTTTCTCGCTTACTTGTGCTGCTTTACGCTGTTCGTGTATCTTTATTATTTCTTTACGGATTTTCTTGTACATACTTTCCATGGCACCGACGGTCTTGTGCTTACCCTCGGCTATATTATCACTCCACCTTGTCAGGATTCTCATTTCGGCAGAATCTTTAGACGGGTAATCTTGTTCTCTTATTAGACAATTAATCAGAAACTTTAATATCATGAGCTGGATCTCGGCTTTCCTTTGAGACATGGCTTCGTGAATACTTTCTGGATCATCCCCTGTACGGATGAAACGATATATTCTGTCTAGATCTTCTTTCATATTCGGTAAGGTGACTAGATACTCGGCCACCTTTCTTACGCGGAACGAATATAAAACCATATTATCCTCGCCTGGGACTGGATCATAGACACATTCGGCAAGGGATTTTCTTATTTCTGCTACAGTCTGATGTCTAGGCGTACGCTGTGACGCTTGTGCATGTAATTCGGCTAACGTTAAACGCTTGTGTGGCGGCGGGGTTTGAGGAGGACCTCCTCCTGCGGCCCCTAAACTAGAATCATCGACGGACATTCTTCGTGGCGGAGCGGGAAGTTGAAATGCTGGCTGGACCGGGGGTACCGTAGCAGGTACTCCGGTGTCTGGAAGAGCGGGAAGTGCCTGATTTACAGGGACTGGCGGAGCGCGAACAGGATTTGCATATTCTGGGACTGTGTCGTCCAAATAGGACGAAATAAAAATATCAGCTGCGGTCTGTTTGTGACGTAGCTTGGTCGGAACTAATGGTGGCGGGAAATTACTGGATGCCTCTGGGGTCGCTTTTGGCAAGCCCTCGGCAAGAAGAGGATACATACCCTTAATAAGGGCATGCCTCTGTCTGTCTGACTGTTCGGCTTTGACTTGTTCACCTATCTCGATTAATTCTCTTTCTTGGGCTCGTTCTTGGGATTCTCTACTTAACTCTGACTTTCTGACTTCCTTTTCGGTTCTTCTATGCGCTTCTTTACGCCATAACTCGATGGCATCTTTCTGTGACTGTCTGGCTTTCTTTTTCCATAATGCTTCTTCTACTCGCATGATACATTCGGCATCCCATGTACCCGATACAGGCCATCTATACTTTTCTTCTAACTGTTTGGTATACTCTACCCATAAATCTAGATACAATATGGCACTTATGCCATGTTTCTGATACATAAAATGACCTGGACTGTCCCTCGACGGAACAGGAACTGCTTCTTCTAATAAACCCTTTCTAGTTTTTAACTGACGTAACTTGGAAAAGAGCGGCATTGTAAACTTGAATCGGAACACAATACACTACACAAAGAACAATAACAATTGGGAAAACAATTCAGGCATACCACGACATTGAAAATACATTAAACAATATCATAACATAACAGTTCGAACAGAATATTACCTGGAATACTGAGAACAGAAATACAAGAATTTTCTCGAGAACGGAACAGACTAGAGTTACTGGATGCACTGCTGTAACAGTACGGAACATACCGGTCCCATAAAAGGACGCATCAAGACCCGTATCCACCTAGGTGAACACTTCGTTTGTGAGTCTGGGTACCACCAACCCACGGACCAGGAGTCAATTTAGATTGGTCCTGTCTAGATACTACCCCAGCAATGGTACTCACCGGGCAGCACGGAACGGAAAGCCTCGGACTGGACTGGACTGATGACGACGAACTTCGGACTTCGGACTTCAGTTACGGGTGGGCCTCCGGATACCTCGGACCTTGGACTCTCGGCTTGGGCTCTGGTCGGGACTCGCCGCGTTCCTCCACCGTCTCGTTTGGATGCTGGACCGCCTCCTCCGTCTCCTCCGTGGGCCTGAGGGATACTTGAAGCAGAAATATCTGCACTTGGCCAGTATGGTTCCGTCACGACTGCAGAGGGTCAGGGGGTCGGCGTGGCTTCACCGACGCGTGGGGAAAGGGCAAGTCCCTGTTCGGGCGCCATTATGTGGTAAATAAAGAAATAATACCCTATTTTTGACTAGGCATATATCATAACAGATAGCTCAATTAATAAGAGTCAAGATTCGAGGTAGTAGGAGTTGTTGCAGGTTTATTACAGCATAAGGACAGGAACAGGACGACCTGCATAGGAACAGGATGACAGGGCCCGGCAGCTGCCGGGGCTGGGTCTGGGATGAGCGCGCTAACTTTTAATAACAATACACGGGCATATATACATAGCGCGAACACATAGCATTACATTGCAGTAGGCGTAGCAGTGGGTGGAGCAGAAGGCGTGATGCGTAGCAGTCGCGAAAGATAACAGTAAAAGTAGGTGTTACTGGGCGTTTACATAGACATGTGGTGCAGACGTAACAGAATATGTCATGAATGGGGCGGAAACATAGGAGGGGGCTACCTAAGGAGCCGGGACCTCTAACCTGGTGGTGCGCGCAAACTGGCAATGACGTATTACTAGGAGAAGCTGGGGGCTATGAACTCTGTGCTAGGAGCAGAGACTAAAGTCTGGAGGGTCGGAGCGACATGTACCTAAACCCTATCTAGTATCTGATGTTTAGAGAACATGTTGATATAAACTAGAAGTCATGAGGGGAAAAGCTAACTTGATTCTAGGACTGGACCATGCATTATTCTACATGTAGTGCGTGATGAAGAATATTAAATGACCAGTAAATGCAGTATTTCTCTAACGTGGAGCCGCATAGGCTAGACAATGACGGGAACTATTGATGCAGTTCAGTAGCTTAGGAATGCAGAGAAGGAGGACTGAACTGATAACTGGAACTATAACATACTTTTGGCAGACTCAGAGGCAGAGCCAAGCTGCACCGGGCACTGCGAAGCAGGAAGTAAGTGAAAGGTCGAGGATACAGGTGGGGGCTGTATCGCTCCTCAGCGAGGACTTCAGGAGACAGGAGCTGAATCTAGTGTCCGGGCCCTGTTGAGGCCTGGAAACGGGGACTTTATAATGGAATAACGTGCACACTGAGAAACGTGGCAACATTACTTTACATAGGCCTGATATTCGTAGTATTCACGAGGCCTGGAAACTGGCATACTAGAGGTGGACACAACTGTAATTGCGTCATTAATCAGACATGGGGAGTAACATATGCATATTGGTCATGCACACATAACATATGATGGATGAGGCGTAGGGACACAGAACATGACAAAATTTACTTTTCCACAAGGTAGACAGCTGCGAGCCGACGGACTGACTTCTAAAGGCATAGCTGTGAAGTGGTCATGTTAGGCACAGGGAGCGTGAAAGGGTTCTATTCCTACTGGTGTCCTGGAGTGGAAGTCGTGCTGCCTGGCGCTCACCTGTTTCTCCTTCATTGGTAATAAATCTTAAACCTTCACTGCCTATTAATTATCATTAGCAGAGCTCCACTATATTAAATTGCCCCGGAACCTTTCTTTTATATTTCCACTTGATGCAAGGCACTAGATGGCGGCTAACAGTTCCTGGTTTGAAGTGTTATCAGTCAATCAGAGGACATGTCCTGCTTTGAAGTGTTAGCAGCCAAGCTCGAGAGTTAGGCACCAACCAGATATATATATATATATTTTCCCTTTAATATCTCACAAACTACTGAACGGATTTACAACCGAGCTTTCTGGACCAAGACCTTTCTCCCTGCCAAATTTGGCGCAATTCCGTTCAGCAGTTTGACCTGTGGCCTTGTCTAAAGTTCCTATGGAAAATGCATTGAGAAACTAAGTTTTGACATCCCCTTTTTTCTCAGCCCACTTGACTAATCACCCCTAAACTTTTAAGATAGGAGCTGATTAATAAGAGAAACTTTTTGAAAAAATGTCATAAAGAATCGTCAAACGACACCAAAGTTATAATCAGATGGAGGGCTCCAGGAGGGGGGCCGCGCAACCCCCTCCCAACATGAGTGAAGCACCGAGACTGCGAGGACCCCAGCGGGTCACCGCAGTCCCAGCAAGACCTCGCTATTATTTTTTAAAGAAATGCCCCCGGAGCCTAGCCCACTCCGGGGTCTCATTAAAACCAAACACGGGAACCCACGTCCCCAGCGCGAATTGCGCCTATATTTATTTATTTATTATTATTTTTTGGCCCTGGGGGTCCTTCTGGGACTACCTGAGCAGGCCCAGGGGGTCAGGGTGTTTCTACTCTGCCCCCTTCTCTTTTTTTCTACCTTTGTTTCTCTATTTTCTAGTGACTCGTTTCTACCGAGCCACAAGATGACTGCCAACACTTCCTTGTTTGGAGTGTTGGCAGCCAATCACAGTGAAGCTTCTGCATGAGACTTAGGCTCCGCCCTGATATCAAAACTTTTATTTTTCTAATTTCTCAGCAACTAATGAACGGATTTACACCATTTATAAAACAGTTGGCTTTCTGACCCACGAACTACCTTTGTGCCAAATTTGGAGTAATTCCGTTCAGTAGTTTCTGCTGTAGTCTTGCACAAAGTTTCCTATGGGAAATTGATTTTTTGACTCTTAATTTTTTAATTTCTCAAAAACTACTGAATGGATTTACACCATTTAAAAGAAGGTCGCTTTCTGAATTAAGCTCTACCTGTCTTCCAAATTTGGGGTAATTCCGTTCAGCAGTTCGGGCTGTAGCTCGTCGCAAAATTTCCTGCGGAAATTAACATGGAGAAAACGCGTTTTGGGATCCCATTTTTTCTCAGCCCCCCTTGACGTTATATGTAAATCTATACATGACTAAGATTCTTATTTCTCCAACCTCACAAGTATCTTTTTTTATTAATAGTTCGTAGAGGGACACTTCCGGGCCCAAGAAGGTTGTTGAGGGTATGCAAAGGTAGACAGCTGCGAGCCGACGGACTGACTTCTAAAGGCATAGCTGTGAAGTGGTCATGTTAGGCACAGGGAGCGTGAAAGGGTTCTATTCCTACTGGTGTCCTGGAGTGGAAGTCATGCTGCCTGGCGCTCACCTGTTTCTCCTTCATTGGTAATAAATCTTAAACCTTCACTGCCTATTAATTATCATTAGCAGAGCTCCACTATATTAAATTGCCCCGGAACCTTTCTTTTATATTTCCACTTGATGCAAGGCACTAGATGGCGGCTAACAGTTCCTGGTTTGAAGTGTTATCAGTCAATCAGAGGACATGTCCTGCTTTGAAGTGTTAGCAGCCAAGCTCGAGAGTTAGGCACCAACCAAATATATATATATATTTTTTTCCCTTTAATATCTCACAAAATACTGAACGGATTTACAACCGAGCTTTCTGGACCAAGACCTTTCTCCCTGCCAAATTTGGCGCAATTCCGTTCAGCAGTTTGACCTGTGGCCTTGTCTAAAGTTTCCTATGGAAAATGCATTGAGAAACTAAGGTTTGACATCCCCTTTTTTGTCAGCCCCCCTTGACTAATCACCCCTAAACTTTTAAGATAGGATCTGATTAATAAGAGAAACTTTTTGAAAAAATGTCATAAAGAATCGTCACACGACACCAAAGTATAATCAGATGGAGGGCTCCAGGAGGGGGGCCGCGCAAACCCCCTCCCCACATGAGTGAAGCCCCGAGACTGCGAGGACCCCAATGGGCCCCCGCAGTCCCAGCAAGACCTCGCTATTATTTTTTAAGAAATGCCCCCGGAGCCTAGCCCACCCCGGGTCCCATTAAAATCAAACACGGGATCCCGCGTCCCCAGCGCGAATTGCGCCTATATTATTTATTTGTTATTATTTTTTGGCCCTGGGGATCCTTCTGGGACTCCCTGAGCAGGCCTAGGGGGTTTCTACTCTGCCCCCTTCTCGTTTTTTCTATTTATTTATTTATTTGATCAATTTTTAGAGCGCGCAAATACCTCAAGGGTGTCTCGGCGCTAAAGTTGCAGAACTTCCAATGGATCGGGGAGTATTCAGGCTGAGAACAACCATGTTTTTAGTTTTTTTCTGAAGTTGAGGAGTGTGGGCGCGGTTTTAATGTGGAGGGGGAGCGTGTTCCACAACCTGGCTGTAGCGACAGAAAAGCGTTTATCTCCCCAATTAGCTCTTCGTGTTCGAGGGACTCTTAGTAGGTGAGCTGTAGAAGAGCGTAAAGTTCTGGGGTGTTCGAGTGGCTGAAAAGCTTGTTTTAGGAATAGAGGGCCTAGGTTGTGGATAGCTTTGTATGCTATACATTGAGCCTTGAATTTAATTCTACTCCTCACTGGTAACCAGTGCAATTGTTTGATGTAGGGGGAGGTAGATGCAAACTTAGGGATGGATAGCAGTGTCCTGGCTGCAGCATTTTGCACCGTTTGCAGTCTGTTGAGAACCCTCTGTTGTGCGTTCAGTAGGAGGGCATTGCAATAGTCTATTTTGGAAAAGACTAGTGTGCTGACTAAGGTTTTGCCTGCTGATGGAGGGAGATAAGGGATTCGTTTTTTAATCTTTTTTAGAGTGTAAAAGGAGGTGGAAACCACTGCATTAGCATGTTGCTGGAAGGACATCTTTGTATCGAAAATGACGCCTAGGTTTCGTACCTTACTCACAGGTTCTGGAGGTTGTCCCATTTGAGATGGCCACCATTGCGGAGACCATGTGGGTTGCAGCCTCCCGAATGTCATCACTTCTGTCTTATCAGAATTCAGTTTTAAACAGTTGGATGACATCCAGGAGCTTATTGCATTCATTCCGTTTTGGAAATTGGCTGCTACAGCGGCGCCGTCATTATATACGGACAACACTAATTGTGTGTCGTCAGCATATGTAGTCAGTGAGATTCCGTGGGATTTTATGACCCTCGCCAAGTCCGACACATATATATTGAAAAGTGTCGGGCTTAGCGAGGATCCCTGCGGTACTCCACAAGGTAGGGAGAACGTCTGGGAGGTATAGTTACCCATCTTCACTGTTTGTGGGCGGTTGGATAGAAATGAGGCAAGAAGATCTTTAGCCTTGTCCTTTATTCCTATGGCCGCGACACGGTCGATCAGGGTGACGTGATCGACGTGTCGAATGCTGCGGAGAGATCTAGGAGTATCAGAATTGCTGAGCCTCCATTGTCCATTGTGGACCTTATCTCATCCGCTGCTTTTAGGAGCGCAGTCTCTGTTCCGTGGCCCTGTCGAAACCCAAACTGGGTGTCGTCCAGCAAGTTGTTATTATGTATGTAGGTTGACAACTGGATGTTCATGATTTTTTTCAAAAATCTTAGCGGGGAACGGGAGACATGCGATGGGCCTGTAGCTAGCAGGAAGAAGGGGGTCTAGGGTAGGTTTCTTCAGAAGAGGTTTGATGGTAGCCTCCTTCCATACAGGAGGGTAGATGCCCGTTGTGAACATTGCATTGCAGATAGTGGATAGTGACGGTGCAATGGCTTCAGAGATAAGATTGCAAACGCCCGGAGGACAGGATCGAAAGGTGAGCCTGATTTAGTTTGCGCTATTAAGGGTTGGACAAGTTCCTGCGTGGTGGCTTGAAAAACTGAAAAAACTGGGTCAGTTTCAGTGGTATCGTGCCGAGTGAAGGTGAGTGATGGATCGGAAGAGAAAGTAGTGAAGATAGTTCTAACTTTATCTTCGAAAAAATTGGCCAAGGCATCTGAGAGAGCCTGTGATCCTTCAGGGCGAGGTGCAAGGGGGTTGGATAGGTAGTTAACTACCTGAAATAGTTTGCCTGTACTATTTTTAGCCTGATCGATTTGGTTGGTGTAGTAGATGGTTTTCTCAACTATTATACGTTTTTTGCAATTTGATAGAGCATTTTTGTAAATGGTCTTTTCGCCGGGATTGAAGTGGCGACGCCACTGCCTTTCTAGATTCCTGCAGTATTGTCTCTGCAGTCGGAGAGGCTCGGTGAACCAAGGAGCCGATGGGACTTTTCTATTTCTGTGAGAAATTTTGCTAGGTGCTAGCTCATTACAGGCTGTCTTTAATTTGTTAAGGTAGGTAGCAGAGGCTATTACGGGATCTTGTTCATTCGGCGTGTGGCTATCTCGCATTGTTTGTGCTAGAAGGTCCAGATTTATGTTTTTCCAATCTCTAAAATTCATGGGTGTAGATGGTATGGACCGAGGATTGTTAGAGATTGTTGGAATGGAAAAACATAGGGCCGCGTGATCTGTCCAGGCTAGAGGAATGACCTTGGTGATGGCAATCTTTAAGTTACTGGTAAATAGTCCGTCCAGAGTGTGTCCTGCTTTATGAGTGGGTTGTTTAACTAATTGTGGAAGACCAGCTGCCTCTAGGTCATTGATTAGGGTGACAGTATCCGGATCATCTGCGACTTCAAGATGGAAATTGAAATCACCCAAGATGGTAAAATGGGGTGATCCTACTGAGACCTCGATGATGTTATCTAGAGACAAAAGGAATTTGGATCTAGGTCCTGGCGGGCGGTAGATTAGAATGCCTTTGAATGATGATCTATTTGAGAGGCTTATGTTAAAGAGGAGTGCCTCGCACTCGATGTCATTTAACTCAGTAGTAGCAATTTTAAATTGGTCTTTATGTATAATGGCTATACCACCTCCTTTCCTTTTTGGTCTGTCTAGCTTGCAGACACAATAGTTGCTGGGCGTAGCCTCTTTGAAATCAGGACCGGATGATTCGTCCCCCCAAGTCTCAGTAACAAACAGTATGTCTAGTCTCTGTGAATCAATGAAATCAGCGATTTCAAATTTGTGTTTCGGCAGAGACCGTACATTTATTAGTGCTGCTAATACCTGTGGGCAAGAGGTTGTGGGGGAAACAGGAATGTTTTGAGTGCACATGGTACAGTTGAGTGGTCGTATATCGAGATTGGTATAGATGAAGTGAGGCGGAATGTGAGCTTCATCTAAACTTGGTCTGATACTTAGGAGTTGAGCAGCGGTGTATGTTAGTGGCACCGTATTATGAGTGCGCCCAGGAGGAGGTGATGTAGGGGGGGTGGCCCTAGGCCCGTTCTCGGCGCGGACGAGCGCAGACGAGCTTGCCTTTAGCGTGCCTTCGGCGCGCAATCGTCGCGCCCGCTGCGCTCGTCCGCTGCGCTTCCGGTGGATACACATATTTATAGGAAGGGATGGGGCGGGTACGCAGGGGGGGCGTGGCCTCGTAATTGGGCGTGTCCCGTGCCTTAGCGAGGAGAATGGCGGCTGAAATTGCCAACAAGATTCCGTTTACAGCGCTTAATCCGCTGTGAACAGAGTGACCTGCCCAAGAGTGTCTGGTGCCAGGAAGCAAGTGAGTGATATTTTAAAAGCAATTCAAGTGATATTAAAAAGCATGTAATGCGAAGCAGTTCTACTCCCGGCTGAGCCTCGGGAGGTTCCGCAAGTTAACAAGCGTCGCTTGTGTTCAGCGCGCTTTATACCTGTAGCGGGGGGCGTGGCCTCGTAATTGGGCGTGTCCCGTACCTTAGCGAGGTGAATGGCGGCTGAAATTGCCAACAAGATTCCGTTTACAGCGCTTAATCCGCTGTGAACAGAGTGACCTGCCCAAGAGTGTCTGGTGCCAGGAAGCAAGTGAGTGATATTTTAAAAGCAATTCAAGTGATATTAAAAAGCATGTAATGCGAAGCAGTTCTACTCCCGGCTGAGCCTCGGGAGGTTCCGCAAGTTAACAAGTGTCGCTTGTGTTCAGGGCGCTTTATACCTGTAGCGGGGGGCGTGGCCTCGTAATTGGGCGTGTCCCGTGCCTTAGCGAGGAGAATGGCGGCTGAAATTGCCAACAAGATTCCGTTTACAGCGCTTAATCTGCTGTGAACAGAGTGACCTGCCCAAGAGTGTCTGGTGCCAGGAAGCAAGTGAGTGATATTTTAAAAGCAATTCAAGTGATATTAAAAAGCATGTAATGCGAAGCAGTTCTACTGCCGGCTGAGCCTCAGGAGATTCCACAAGTTAACAAGTGTCGCTTGTGTTCAGCGCGCTTTATACCTGTAGCAGGGGGCGTGGCCTCGTAATTGGGCGTGTCCCGTGCCTTAGCGAGGAGAATGGCGGCTGAAATTGCCAACAAGATTCCGTTTACAGCGCTTAATCCGCTGTGAACAGAGTGACCTGCCCAAGAGTGTCTGGTGCCAGGAAGCAAGTGAGTGATATTTTAAAAGCAATTCAAGTGATATTAAAAAGCATGTAATGCGAAGCAGTTCTACTCCCGGCTGAGCCTCAGGAGGTTCCACAAGTTAACAAGCGTCGCTTGTGTTCAGCGCGCTTTATACCTGTAGCGGGGGGCGTGGCCTCGTAATTGGGCGTGTCCCGTGCCTTAGCGAGGAGAATGGCGGCTGAAATTGCCAACAAGATTCCGTTTACAGCGCTTAATCCGCTGTGAACAGAGTGACCTGCCCAAGAGTGTCTGGTGCCAGGAAGCAAGTGAGTGATATTTTAAAAGCAATTCAAGTGATATTGAAAAGCATGTAATGCGAAGCAGTTCTACTGCCGGCTGAGCCTCAGGAGATTCCACAAGTTAACAAGCGTCGCTTGTGTTCAGCGCGCTTTATACCTGTAGCGGGGGGCGTGGCCTCGTAATTGGGCGTGTCCCGTGCCTTAGCGAGGAGAATGGCGGCTGAAATTGCCAACAAGATTCCGTTTACAGCGCTTAATCCGCTGTGAACAGAGTGACCTGCCCAAGAGTGTCTGGTGCCAGGAAGCAAGTGAGTGATATTTTAAAAGCAATTCAAGTGATATTAAAAAGCATGTAATGCGAAGCAGTTCTACTCCCGGCTGAGCCTCGGGAGGTTCCGCAAGTTAACCTTCTACCTTTGTTTCTCTATTTTCTAGTGACTCGTTTCTACCGAGCCACAAGATGACTGCCAACACTTCCTGGTTTGGAGTGTTGGCAGCCAATCACAGTGAAGCTTCTGCATGGGACTTAGGCTCCGCCCAGATATCAAAACTTTTATTTTTCTAATTTCTCAGCAACTAATGATCAGATTTACACCATTTATAAAACAGTTGGCTTTCTGACCCACGCACTATCTTTGTGCCAAATTTGGAGTCATTCCGTTCAGTAGTTTCTGCTGTAGTCTTGCACAAAGTTTCCTATGGGAAATTGATTTTTTGACTCTTAATTTTTGAATTTCTCAAAAAACACTGAACGGATTTACACCATTTAAAAGAAGGTCGCTTTCTGAACCAAGCTCTACCTGTCTGCCAAATTTGGGGTAATTCCGTTCAGCAGTTCGGGCTGTAGCTCGTCGCAAAATTTCCTATGAAAATTAACATGGAGAAAACGCGTTTTGGGATCCCATTTTTTCTCAGCCCCCCCTTGACGAATCATCCACAAGCATTCAGGATAGGAGCTGACCTGGATAGACTTTTTTTGGGAGAATTTCGCAAAGATTCGTCAACTGACGCCAGTTATTAGCAAATCAAAAATATATATATATACACTTACCTTAAATACCTTAAATAGACTTACCATGAGTGGTAAAGACATATGCGTGGTAAAGATTTGCATGCTAAAAGTTGCATGGTAAAGGCATTGTGTGCGAAGTCCCACATTGAAAAGGATGTTTCCCCCTTCATGGCTGTAGGCCTTCTGCTATTGGTTTGGGTGAGGGTGTGCACCGAGATTAGCCATCAACTTGGCAAATCATTTCAGGGCCTGACAAATTGCCGGGGCCCTACGCCAAACCCCAACTGCACAGAGTCAAATGTAATGGGCACTGAGTTAAATTTACATGCGGACACAGCACAGAGTCAGGCAAAAGACCTGTCCTGCACCCAAGTCTTTTTATGCCCAACCCAATGGCAATGAAGGCCTTGTGCAGAGGATTAAGTCAGCATCTGGCTGCGTCCTGCTCCTTACGCTCATAGCCTTCCGTGCACAATTGAAAGCTATGTGTTACTGGCTTGGGTGAGAAGGGGCTGATGTCTGAAACCATGTGTGAGGTCATGAGCAGTACCTTAAGGGTGAATTATAGTTGCACTGATATCCATAATAGATCATTATGAGGGAGCTCATTTACAAGCCCCTTGCCCTGCCGGTATGTCACTTTTTCCCATATTAAAAGTGACACATCAAAGGCACAAGGAGCTTGTAAATAAGTCCCTAGATGTTTAGATTGAAAAGTGTTCCCATAATATCTCTTCAACTTGCAGACAGCATGTTACAATGACTTTAAACAGGGAAGCATGGCCCTCCCCACACCAAACAATGGTAATAAATAGGATATTACATTAAAAGTTGACATTCCAACAGAAAAGAAAATATGCTAAAGAACTGCAGGTTCATTAACTGGTGTCACAGTTATCACTACATGTACACGTTCTTGGCCTCGCCAAATTTACCAATGTCTCTCCTTTGATGGATTGGTAGGAATTTTAAAATGTCAACAGTATATCTGCCAAATGTTGTACACGTTTATGAACCAGCACTAAAGGTATTGGCAACTAAACACCTTTTCAGCTGTCAAGATATCACTAAATTGTAATCCTTCAAAGCCGGTCTGACACCTTTTAGCAAATCTACTTTCTCAAAAATGACTTTGCGGTTTACACCAACAAAGGGAAAACACTACTCTGAGCAAAGTTCTAGTTTCATGCCAAGTGTGTACAATTCCAATCAGACATAATTGTTATGGCAGAGAGAATGTTTTCCTATGTGAGTCTAAATGGGGAACAGTCATTGTTTGACCCCCTTGTTATTTGGGAAAAATTCCCTTTTCAATGGGAACTCACACCCAATCATAACTGCACAGTTGATATTGTAGCTTCATAATAAGTAGCATACATGTAGATGCACCAAGTGCAGTATGCTATTTATTACCATTGTGAGAAGTGGCTATGATTCACATGAGGAGAAGCCTTTAATGAGTTAGCATGCCCCACCACCCCCACTTGAACACTGGCACTAAATGGGATAATATACATTGCACATCTACATGTACTTGCTTTAATTGTGCATCTATGCACCTCCATGTACTTGGAAATGTGTGTCTGTACTTTTCTCCTGAAAAAGCATATCCAATGCACTACCCTATTTCTCATCCTGTACCTCTATCAATATCTTTAATCTGCATATACTTACCTCCTTTATGCATCTATATACATTCAATGTACTTATGGATCTATATATTTATCTATTTCTCCTAATTTAGCATTTCCAATGCACTATCCTATTTCTCAGCCTATATTTCTCTCAATATATCTTCTAGCCCAACTTTCTGACCTATCTCAAACTTCCTTTTTCTACTCTTTCCAATTCCCTACCCTATCTCTCACCCTCTATATCTATCATTATATCCTCTACAGCCACTCTCTCATTTATCCCAAATCCATACCACTACTGTGTTCCCCAAAATAACCCTTTCTTGACTCTCTCCTACTCTACCCCTCCTTGAAACATGTGACACCTCTTTTCCTATACAGATCCCACAAAATAAACCTTTCTAAACTCTTCTTTCTGACTCTTCCCCTTCAAAACCCTTTTTACTCATATAAAAGCCTCCTCCTACGGCTATGACCTAAAAATAGAAATCCTTCACTATTCTATCCCTCCACTATTCTTTCCAATCAAAATAACAGACTAGCATGTTCACTTCTCTAATTCCATATTCCACTATACTAATTCACTACTAATCCTTTATGAGTTCCAGAGTAGCGTGCTACTCGCCAACAAAGCGTTTCAACACCTCATCAGGGCTACAAGCACTATATAAATGCAAACCTTTTTTCCCTTGTATCCCTCCGCTATCCTTCTCACTCCAAATAACTGACTAATATCCACCACTCAAATTACTTTTATATTTCACTATACTAATTTTCAACACTAATCCTTTATGGGTTCCGGAGTAGCCTGCTACTCGCCAGAAAAGCACTTCAATACCCCATCAAAGGTAACAGGCGCTATATGAATGCAAACCTTTCTTTCCCTTCTATCCCTCCGCTATCCTTCTCACTCCAAATAACTGAATAATATCCACCACTCAAATTACTTTCATATTTCACCATACTAATTCACCACTAATCCTTTATGGGTTTCCGGAGTAGCGTGCTACTCGCCAAAAAAAGCGCTTCAACACCCCATCAGGGGTTAGAAGAGCGATATAAATACAAACCTTCTTTCCTCTTCTATCCTTCTGCTATCCTTCTGAATCCAAATAACTGACTAACATATCCACCACTTAAAATGTACTTGCATGTTTCACTTTACTAATTCAACACTAATCCTCTATGGGTCCCAGAGTAGCGTGCTACTCGCTGAAAAAGTGTTCTGAAGCCTCGTCAGGGGTAGTAAGTGCTATAAAAATGCAATTACAAGACAATACAATGTATGGTATATGCCAGGGATTTTTCCATATGTACTTGTTGGAATAAAAGACATTTAACCAAACCAGGATGCAAGAAGTTAAAATTGAACAGTATGGTAATATCACATTGAAGAAACTGCATGCCTATTAGGAGAGTCGTTTCCCTGTGTAAAGTAAATGTTGCATGCAATCTATGTGGCAGTGAAAGGTGTTTTGTCATGACAATTGTGCTGTACTGTGCTTATAAACTCGAATTTGGCCTTTGAATTGTAGTGATGTGTGAATATGTGTTTATGAGTGATTGGGCTACATATTTTATTTGTCATTGCCTCGGGGTTATGGGGCATGTGTGTTTGTCTGTCAGTCTCTAAATGTGGCAGAGAAAGCTATAGCACTAACAAAGTTGAACAAAGTATCAGACAGACAGGCAAGAATGTTAGGTAAACAAATGTTGCTTTACTGTAGGTCATAAAATGACTTTTTCAATATAACAATGAACCAGAAAATTGTACATTTCCTTGGCCCATCAGTTACAAATTCCCACAAGATGTTATCACAGCAGGATTTTCTTTAAATACTATTAAACACACAGGAATACTCCCATTACATTTCAAATGGAAGGGCAAGGGAACACAGAGAAAGACGATTACTAGATTTGTTCTTTACATGTAAACGCATAGTAGCATGAACCAATGAAAACAATCCGCAAAATAGGTATCCATTGGAGCAAATGTGCGGTTTCTCAAGAGTGGGTGCTTTTTTATGTTTCAGAGAGGCAAACACTGAAATCATTTTAAAGAATCAGTGCCTTAAAAATAGATGATTTCTGTGTTCACAAGGAGATAAAACTGAGCCATTAGGAGTTTGATGTATGGTGGTAGTCGCCCACACAGCAACCTTGTTAGCCTGTCCGCAAAGCAGTTGGTTAGTTAAGATGGCTCCCAAACGCTGGGGTTATGTTGACAAGCTGTGCTACACTTCAACCATTTCAGCTTCCAACCCAGTACATCTTGCAAAAATACATCTATGTCAAGCATTCCTATCATATTTAAAACTGGGCCTACGCCAGGATGTTATCATATTTCATATGAAATTTCTGTCAACACCCTTCTAAGCATGGCTCCAAGATAGGAGAAACTGTGGTAAGGTTTAGTGTTGCATGAAGGATAATATCTTTGCCAGGCGTGCCTGTCAAGCAGGTGCATTCCCTGTTGCGTGCAGGTTCATAAGTGCACACAAACCAAGATTCCCAATTAACTGGAATGAACCTGTATTCATTAAACGTGCATCCGAATTCGCACAGTATCCAGCCAACCGGAGAAGCAGCACACACAACTGTAGCAATATGTGCCCAAATACTGATATTTCAATAACAAGTATACTAACAATGTATTCAATCAAATTCAACATATCCACTATTTACTGTACAACAGCAATGACAGGATCTTACCAAAGGCCCTTAGAAGAAATACATCATTAGCAGAAGATGGATGTCTTTTGCTAAAATGCCACCTCTGTGAAACCATTCATTTATCACTCGAGCTGCACAACATGTTTGTGTTCCACTAATTTGAAAATTAGATAGGAGTTAAATGGAGAAACTGAAAGTCGAAGTTTGGATTGAATTTCCCACTATCGATTCTCCATGGTTACTTGTGCCCCCACAATTTAGACTAAAGGAAACTTGGTCAAACAAATCTCATGTTAATCCTTTTGTGGAGTATGGAGAGAGGAAAGAATTGATTTGGAAACAATTTTATGGAGGAAGACATCCAACTTTCAAAGACTAATGGCCAAGGACATCACTACTTAGTATCCAATCCTGCCCACAAGAGACAATGGGATCCCGTTTTTTTCTCTATTGATATAAAGTCAAACCAACCAGCGGAGACCAACATTGTTTTCACCAATGTGTTGGGTTTCCTTCCTGTCCACCTAGTCCACACCCATTGGACCCAGTGAAGCCAGCAGTCTGCCGAGGTGGGTGGTTGCTGGGGCTACGGTACCTCGTAATGCTGTGGTGTCTGGCGGTATCTTAGGGACCACAGCTTCTTTGTTGAATATGAAGTGTCATCTGCTCCAGTTCTTCAGAAGCAGGGAGAAAAGTTCCCCATTAGTGAGAGAGAGGCAGACCCAGGGTGGGCGTGGTGGATGGCAGCATGCACGCTCAGTTTGAGCATTCATTATAAACAGCCCTCAATTTCATCCCTATCAACCTAAGAAAGATTATAAACTGCTAACCTCAATCAACACTTCAATATGTTCCAAATGGTGCTAATTGTACTCTGATACACTAGGGCGTGGAACAGATCTATGATGTGAATGGTTTGTGATGAGGAAGGTATTCATTCTGCTTAATAATAACTCATCTGAATGTCTATAATAATCTTACTGAGTATGACAACAGGTAAAGAGAGATTAAATCAACAAATGCAGAAGTTCCTGTTCTCTGATGAGAAGTAACTAGTGCGATCGCATCCCACTGCATAACTTTTTAAAGAAAGAAGATATGTGCAAATACAACACTTTACCACTCCATTTTCTCTCGGTTTCACAACAGGTGTGTGCAAAAAATCAATAGCGAACAAAATATTGATGTTGCATCCCCCAATTTAGCCTCATGGCAGGGGGTACAAAAATTGAAGAGAAACACTCTGGATATAAATACATAGAAAAGAAGTTGTGGTTGCCACTTATAGGCATTTCCTTCTTTATATTTTGTGTAGTACCCTTAACTCTCTGTTGGCTTTTCTGTGCTAAGAGAAGACATGTACCATTTTCAAATAATTTGCACATGAACAAATAAATACAGTCAAGGGTGCTCCTCCAGCCTGATTCGTCTCCTGAACAAAAGTGGCCGACTCTATTCAAGCAGCACCCAGCAAACTCCTTTATCAGGGCTTTAAGTGGGATGAAAAAACTGGGAGGTCTCTCAGAGGGGCGTCGCCAATGTCATTAAGAGCGTGGCTTAAAACATATAAGCTAAAAATATGTGCTTAGGATAGTGTGCAGCCCAACTTGTATTTTGCTGTTTCTGTGATTCTGTCATTGCATCCAGATGTATGATACAACACAATGGATGTACCTTAGGAGCCTTGTCTAGGGCCTGGTTTTGAAAAGTTTGGGCAAGCTGTTTCATGTGTTTTTGGTGATACAACAAGTAACATCATATCTACAAGTCCGGACTATTGGCTTTGTCAATGGTTGTTAGTTGCATAAGAAAAATAAGCAGCAACTATGGCTTGTATATAATATTGAAAAAGCTTCCACTTAAAGCCCTGGTGACACCACGACAATGTTGCTGCTCCTGGGTT
Source organism: Lissotriton helveticus (assembly GCF_964261635.1). Taxonomy (NCBI): domain Eukaryota; kingdom Metazoa; phylum Chordata; class Amphibia; order Caudata; family Salamandridae; genus Lissotriton; species Lissotriton helveticus. The sequence continues at coordinate 1,853,417,174 of NC_136063.1, read as the reverse complement.
TCAAAAAGAGAAGGGAAATCCAGAGAGAAAATGTCTCTCTTTAAATGATTTCCCTTCCCCTACAACGCTCACCTGGCATGGCCTCATGCCATAACTTCTCCACTAGTGAGAAGTGAGCAGCGCACATCGATGTGCCTGCTGTCACTGCAGGCCTGCAAAAACACTGACCGCCTGTGCCAGGGCACAAAACAGAGCCCAATGGAGACCCGTTTCGAGGTCTCTTTTAAACAACTGCCGGTGCTCAGCACCGGTGGGACCGAGCCCACTTAAAGCCCTGACCTTTATATTCCTAATGTAAACGTCCCCTCGATACACCACACATTCTGGAGTGAGTTAAAATATTGTGTATTTCTGTTGAACAAATACCTGCAAAAGACCAATACTTGTGCTTCTAGCATTTATGTGGACATTAAATCATGATAATAAAACATGTTAAGACTTCATAATCTTGTCCTTGCACAAAAATATACATGAAATAACTGAGAGGAAGAAAGGTGACTGCACATCATAACTTCTGAGTGAAAATGTTTGCTCGTCTAACTGGCGAGGTGAAGGGGCGCCCCTATGTTAGGCATGTCTGTTAGCTGTCCACTTAAAATTATTGACTTCGTTTTCTTTGGCTCCAAGTTAATGACAGTGTCAACCCACAAAAGTACTTAGAAACTCAACACTTCCTTAGCTTCATAAAAAACAGTCTTTTCAACAACAAGGAACAAAGGCTCACTGTTCCAGTCGAAATGTTACTCTGAGGGCCAGACACCAGCAGAAGTCACACCTGCAGTACTGACGACAGCAGTGCACTGCAGGCCTAGACAGTGATGATCTTCAGAGGTCGAGGGTCAAACGCAAGAGGCCGTGTGAAGAATGCGACCTTTGGCAGCGCCGCTGTGGTCAAAATAATGTCCCACATTCTGACATTCTCCTGCTCAGCGCACTGCCCCAGCCGCACAACAAGACATGCACGTACAGCACGCGCACAGACCCAAAATGGCAGCGAGGGCTGCCGATATCCGAGACTGGCGCTCGTACTTCAGTGCCTTTTTGACCTGTTCGTTGGACTGCGAGATATAGTCCAGAGACTGGAGGACATTGTGCTCGATGCTGTTAATGACGTCGTTCTGTTCGGAGACCAAGATGTCGAGGTGCAGGAAGAGTTCGTGCAGCTCTGTGATTTGGGCTTCAAGGTCCAGCAGCTGCTTGTGCCGCTCCTGCGCCAGGGCAAGGTGCTGCTGAGCCTTCAGCACCTCTAAGTCACTCCCCACAATTTGGGGTCCCCTGGGGCTTTCCACCAGCCGATTAATGTCATCTGCTTGGAGGTCCAAGCCGGCCAGCTCTGCCTGCCTCCTAATCTGATCCTTCAGTTTCCCAACATACTTCGTCTCCTCTGCGTAGTGTTGGGAGATGATATCTCTGTATCGATTGGTCATTACCGTGAACTGGCTTTGGCGAATCCGGTACTCAGCCATCCAGTTTTTGTGGTCCTCCGCCATGGCTGCTTTCATTTTCACCAAGCGCGCCTGGATGAGAGTGGCATCCGCGGTGAAGGTGCTCTTCAGGGTCCCGAGCTGCTTCTTGCCTTCGCTTATAGCTGCTTCTGTCGTGCTGCACAGCACTTCCCCCTGCTTCTTTTCAATGCTCTGCGAAAGTTCCGCCAGCTTTTTCAGCTCCAAGGAGAGCTCGGCCACATCTTGGAAAAAACGTTCAATGGAATTGGTTTCATTTTCCTTGTAGACCGGGTTGTCGTATGCCAAGTTCTCCTCCAAATCTGCAAAATCGTCCGCGTTAACTCTCTCCTTCAGTTCTTCCAGCCTGTCCTTCATCTTCAGTTCGGACTTTAAGCAACATCTGCAGCGGGAGGATAAGTCAAAAGAGGAAATCGGCGTTCATGAGGAGGTGCAGCTGTGGGAGCTGAACTCTTTTGCGTCAGTTCAAGCTGTTGCAGCTTTCCTCCAGTCCCAGTGCTGGCAAATATTGACAAAGCCGGCGCGTTTCCACATTGTTAACTCGCTGGTCACGTGCCCTCGCCGTACAGGCTTGGTGACATTGCATGCCAGAGGGGGGCGGAACTCGGCACTGACAGCGATAGTCGGCGAGATACGGAAAACTTCAGGCTCAAGGAAGTTCAAAACCAAACTGCGGCCATGGCTCCTACACATAAGACTGTGGAGGGACACTAGCGGGGAGGCTGCAATGCATCTCACCGTGTATAGCAAACACACTAAGTGACGATTTATGCACAAATAAAATAGAAACATGGGGAGTTATAGAAACACGGAGAGCTGCTTTCAGCAAGCATTAGTTAATCCAATAGATTTGTCTTTACAACTGAACGCAGTCTCTATATTCTGACGTGGTGTATTTGATGGGTGAATGGGTTAATACCTGAATTACTAAATGATTTCAAGAGTGAGTTAATTAGTGCGTACATGGATGGATGAATGAGTGGATGACGAAGTACGTGCCAGATGGATGAGTGCTCTGGATTAATGTACGAGTGGCTGGATGCTGGATGAATGGGTGAGTTTATGGGTAAGTGAGTGAGTGAGTGAATGGATGAATGAACTGGTATGCCTGCAATTGTGTTGTCTGCACATGTTTCTTTAAGCATGTTAGTTGCAGGGGCAGCTTTAGTGCTGGTGGCGCCCAGTTTGACAATGTTTGCTGGTGTCCCCCCATCCAAGGTGGAGGTGGTGACCACCGCCACCACGGATTCCCTTAGCACCACCTTTTAACAGGACCCCTCAAGTCTCCATAGCCGCTCTCTTTCAGATGCATTTAATTTGTTATATAGCCCGAGGTAAGGGGACCTCTGACTAAATGGAGGCAGGTAAGCAGGGGAAATAAGGAACACCAAAATCACAAGTAACTACCTGCCCCGTATTTTCAAGACAAGGCCCTGCTCTAGAGACAGTGGACGAATTTTAAGACCGGGACCTCTAGCCTGGGTCTGCTCTCTCCCCGGCAGCTCCGCTGTACCGCCGCCACGCAGCAGTGCTGAGTCCTCCTGGGGAGGGTTCACGGCTGCAGTCTGACTCCTGCATGCATCGGAGCTGGTTCTGTCTTTGCCTGCTTGGTGCCCTTTTTTCAATTTCTCTGCCCGTATTTTATCCTGCACTGCCTGCTAGGTGTCTCCTCATTACAGTAGCCCCTGTTATTTATAACTTATTTATCTCACTGCCAGTTTTGCCTGCCGCTGCTGCCCCTGCGGCCCCTCCCCCTGCACAGCCCCCACTCCCGCCTCCCACCCTCTCGTCCCACCCCCTCCCCTACATAATGGCGGCCGCGCGAAGCGGGCGTGCTGCAGGCGCGCCAAAGGCAAGCCAGTCCGTGACCCATTTGCAGCCAGGGCCCCTGGATCTACGACCCCCCTGCACTACAACTCCGCCTCTCTCCTTGCACTCAACCCAGGAAGGAAAAATACCTGCCAGAAATCGATGCGGAACACCACCCACGGTCAGTTCTCCAGCCTACACTGCTAACAATCCTTCACCATCGACTGCGCCCCCACCACCGCCGAACCCACACCAGACGCCCATATCACCAAAGCCCTGACGTGCATCCTCCTCAACGTGTGTTCCCTATACAGGCACGCCATAGAGATCTGGGACCTGTTCGACACCCTTGTGCCAGACGTCGCCTTCTAAATGGAAACATGGACCAACGCCACCACCGCCCCGACATCACCACCACCATCCCCGACGGATATAAGATCCAAAGAAAGGACTGCTCCCACTGCCCTGGAGGAGGACTCGCCATCGTACACAAGAGCTCCCTTCGACTCTCCACCTCCAGCATGAGCGACCCCCCTCTCCAACAAAGAGCACCTTCACTTTCAGATTCAAACCAGCCCTAGAACCACCAACGCCTCCCTTGATTCCACCATCTTTCCCAATGACTGGAAGCGGGCAGAGGTCAAGCCCCTCCTCAAGAAACCCTCGGCCGACCCGACAGACCTGAAAAACTACTGGCCCATCTCTCTCCTTCCCTTCGCAGCCAAAGTCACAGAGAGATTCATCAACACCCAACTGACCACCTTCATCGAAAAGAACGCCATCCTCAAACCCTCCTAGCCTGGATTTCACAGCAACCACAGCACCAAGACCACGCTCCTTGCCGCCACCGATGACATCCGGATGCTACTCGACCAGGGCCACACTGCAGCCCTCATCCTACTAGACCTCTCCGCAGCCTTCAACACTGGCTCCCATCCGACTCTTACAGCCAGACTCCACAAAGCTGGTATAAGGGGAACCGCCCTCGACTGGATCTGCTCCTTTCTCTCCGGCAGAACCCAAAGGATCAGACACCCCCCCTTCCTCTCTGAACCTACTGAGATCAACTGTGAAGTACCCCATGGATCCTCGCTCTGCCCCACACTCTTCAACATCTACATCAACATGGCCCCCCTCGCCACCATTGTCAGACAGCATAGGCTCAGCACAGTATCTTATGCCGACGATACCCAGCTCATCCTCTCCATTACGAAGATCCCCGAAGACACCAGACTCAGCTTCCAAGGAGGAATCAAAGACGTCGCGACCTGGATGAGCAAAAGCTGCCTAAAGCTCAACTTGGAGAAGACAGAGGTCCTCATCCTCTGACCCACCCCCACGTCGTGGGACAGCTCCTGATGGCCCCCTGCCCTCTGAAACCCTCCCACCCCAACGGACCATGCCCAGAACCTCAACATCATTCTAGATTCCTCCCTCACCTTGACCCGTCAGATCAACGCTGTCGCCTCCACCTGCTTCAACTCCCTCCACATCCTCCGCAAAACCTTCAAGTGGATTTCCCAAATGCAGAAAGACCATCACCCCCGCTCTCATAACCAGCAGACTCGTCCTCGGAACCCCACGACACGAGCACAGGACCCAGCACCTAGGAGACCTCCACTAGCTCCCCATCAAGAAGAGAGTGACCTTCAAGCTACTCACCCACACCTACAAATTCCTACACAACATCGGACCCAAATACCTCAACGAAAGAGTCTCCTTCCACGTACCCAAAAGGAACTCCGCTTTGCTGACCTTACCCTGGCCGAGACTCCATGCATCCGCAGAACCCGAGCAGGTGGAATAGCCTTCTCCTACGTCACAGCAAAAACCTGGAATGAGCTCCCATTCAGCATCAGATGCTCACCCACTCTGCACACCTTCAGGAAGTGCCTCAAGACCTGGCTCTTCGACTGATCCAGAGCAGCACCCCCGTCCCCCAAGCGCCTTGAGACCCTCACGGGTGAGTAGTGCACTTTATAAACCCCTGATTGATTGAATGATTGATTGATCCCTCATACCAGTGTAGGGTGTCAGGACACTTTGCATTACACACACATTACCCAGAGACAATCAATCATATGTGTGTAAATCAGTGTAGAGCAATGTTACATATGCCAGTGAGGGAGTGACGTCATGGATACTGGTAGGCAGTATAGTTTGAGTGTTTCGTCTGGAGAAATACAAACTCAGAATTTTATGATCAGTCAAAGGTACAGCTAGACAAAATATTATGTCCTATGTCAGCTATCCTTAGAATATGTAATGAAGTTATTTAAAACATAAGTTAATGGTTGTGTTGTGTCAGTGGTTTTAAAATTTCATTTTCTTGAAAGATTTGTGTTATTTCAGTCAGGAAAAGTTTCCCACATGTCGGAGGGATCACTTATAGGCCCTTCAAGTATTTAATGTTTAATGAAAATCATTATTTACAATTCCCCTTGAGGAGATTTCTTTCACCCAACAGAACTGTTTGCAGCTCATAACTGTATACCCAGGTTCTGAGGGGTACAGGGTAACCCTATTATAATTAATGGCTGCAACTAAATGTGAGCACAGCTATGTATTTTGTTGTATAATGGTCTTTCTATAGTACTTATTACCTATTTGAAGGGCGCTAAAGTGCTTATCCATAAAATCAAATGCTAAGTGTTCAGGAGGCCCCTAACCCTTCAAAGGAGCCCATTCTACCAAAGGCCAATGAATGTCTGTGAACTATGGGAGGCTCAGGGGCCCCTCTTCACATTCTGCAGGATGGTCTTATCATTTTATGTTACACTACTGCAGAATGCTACACTGTGTGGGTGCGTTGTTGGAAGTTTTTTGTTTTGCTTTTAGGCTCTAGGGGAAGTGTTTCCTCTTCTTGCATGATGACCACTGAATTGCGGTTATCATGTTATGGTACACATCCACTGGCAGTGTGATTAATGATAACGTGTGTGCTGGCTGTGGCAGAAGGTCATAGCTTTGAAATCGTATGAATCTGCTGGAGGTAGCAGTGTAGAGAAAGAGTGAGGGGGAAGCAGAGATCATCATGGATAGAATGTGCTACAATCATCCTTCATCGGAGCTTGCGAAATATAATGTTTTCTATGATCAGGTCAAATTAAAACTTAATCTGGTAAATGTTGCAAGTAGTACTTGAAACCGTTACGTTACAAATAACCAGATTTTGTGTCCAGTGTATGTGAAGCAAGAGTCAATCAATTTAACAAAAATAGAAAGAACTACGTCAATTCAATTCAATTAAATTTATTATGGTTCGGAACTCCAAGGAGTTCTACATAAAATATACCAAAAGAAAAAAAACTTCAATATACTGTATTATCATACAATTCTTAACAAAATAATAAAATATATTCGGGGACCTAACAATTATGATTTTCACTATGCAATACATAATTTATATCAGCATTAAGAAGAAAAACTAAGAATGACTCCATATATAAACACAGTTCTTGATGTATAAAGTGCAAGTGTGCATATTTAGAAACCATAACACAAATTGGTTATAATACAATGCAAGATCTGCAGCTGGCTTTAACCCAGTTAAATATTCAAACAGCTTTATTTATGCAATTCAAGTGCCCTAAGTTTTAGTTTATGATGTGCAAAATATGCTACCCAGCAGAGACCATGTTCAACATACCAGAACTAAACACAGTGCAATCATCCTCTCTAAAGAATATTTACAAATTGTTTTAAAAAGTTCCAAAATTTAAATCATACTGATTAAGAGGAAGGGGCTGTAGGAAGGTGGATACCTGACTATGGTTACCCCCAACTTTTTGCCTAGTGTTTAGCTGGTTTTCGACTTAGTTGGCTTGGGATCCTGCTATTCAGGACTCCAGGCTATCTGCTCTCTCTGTAAAATGGACTCCATGTACTCTAGGTACATCAACAATTGGTAATTGGTTCACCTTGTCAGCCCCTGTAGAAGTGTACCCTAGGTACTCAGGGCATAGGTGTAACCAAGGCCTACCAGGGGCTGCAGAATGTATTATGCCACCCCTTGCTGGCCATTCAAACTGACACAACTGGCTGATCACTCAGCTGGGGCAAGGTTGTGTAATCACCCCTTGCTTAGGTATAGTATTCCTATATCTACCCTTATATATAGACACACAGTAACCTATAAGTCACTCCTATGGCAGGCCATAACAATCCTGGAGGCAGAGTGCTTGGTTATGTGTGAGATGGTGCTCTAGCATGAGCTGAGCCTGTCTGCAGCTTTCGGAACCATGTCCTTATAGCTGTTCAATGATATTACCATACCATATACTCTTAAGTGCATTATAATCCTCGCCGTTGAATGCTAACTTTGGTTTGGCTTTATCTAAACATGTCGTGTAAGGTGTCATACGCTTTGGAATACTACCCCCTCGCCAACTCTGGTAACAGGGGTAGCATTCCACCCTTCTAGAGGGAGAAGACATGTTAGTTCTGACTATCCCGGTTAAAGTTAACCAGAGCCCCAGCGTCACAAAATGGATGCTGCTGCCACAGACACAAGTCTGACCTCCTGCTGCTGGGAGTCCTTCCAGTCACGGAGATTTGGACAATAGGTTTCCTGCCAGGAGAGGTGCGAGCACCACCCCAGACAGGACTTTGTGTATTGGGACAGGGAGGGCTGAATAGAATGAGACACTGCCTGGGGCACACTAGGTGCTCCATGCATACCCCAGTTCAAACCAGTTGCTGGGGCACTCCAGCCGCAGCTCTGGCGCGAAACTGGACAAAGGAAAGGGGGTGTAACCACCCCCTTCGTGGTCCAACCCATAGGAGGGACCTAGAAAGTAATCCAGTCCCTTTTAGTTGTATAAAGGTTGGAGTTGAACCCCAGGACTTTAGATTTGATCCTGAACTGAAACTTGAAACGAAACTCTGGACCATCGACATTCTGCTGAAGCTGAAGACTGAAGAATCTCCCTTGTGGCCAAGGAGTGACCACCCTGGGCAACCAGGCACCATCCAGCAAATCAACGGCTTGCTTTTTCGACGCTCCCGCCGGGACCCAAGCACAGAGCCTGACAAGACCCAGACTTCCAGACCTCTCTGACCCTCCATTCATGTCTGCAGCATAGCTAAGATCCGTGGAGGCGACGAGACACGTGGGACTGGACATCCTGAAAAGTCCATGACTTGCTAACTGTGCAGCTCCTGAGGTATCCTCGAAGCTGTGCACTGTAGATTGAGAAGCCCCGAATCCGAGCTCCACTTGCACCGAAGATCAGCCCTCCACACTCCACGAGTTCTGCGTGGGGCCCTTCTGCTTGTGTTCTGCTCGACACGTTGTCCGGTTGCTGGCCTGTTGGCTAGTAACCTCTGTGACGACAATCATTTTGAATCACCTCACTGGTCTGGTTGCTCAAGACTGGTCCTTGCCTCCCTGCAAAGGTGAGGCACCTCAGACCTTGCTGGTCTGCACCAGAAGCCTTCTTTGAATCCTGCGTGGGTTGCCTTTGCCAAGGCTTGTTGACTCCAATCCGGCGGTCAGCCCCTCCATTTGCGAGAACCTTCGTGGGACAGCTCGCCTCCAGCACCTGGTTGTGCTCGACGCCTCCTGGTCCGCGTGGCTGAAGAGACAAGCTTCACGACAGCACCTGATTGCTCCTCGACGTCGTCTGGTTCCTTCCTGGTTCCACCCGGTCACTGGCTAGTGACCCAGACTCTGTCCCCTCTGCTTTCAGGTCCTCTTCATCCTCGATCCACCTTTGGATCCACCCGGAAATCTTCCTCCTGGTCGCCTGCAGCATCTTTCTTCACAGGCTCCATAGACTTCAATGGTGAAACCCGACACATCTTCACACCTATGCACCCGCTTCCTGTGGGTGAGGTAACGCGAGTACTTCGGTGCTCCCAAGGGTATTGACTATCCAAGTGTCTAGGTTTTTAGTTGTTTCCTCCTAGCTAGACCGGAAGTGTCCTAAATCCTTCTTTTTCTAAACTCAAAGTTCCCTTTGACTTAACATTGACTCTCGCGTGTGTGTAAAGACACTGCATGCGCCACCTGTGGGCCTCTTACTTCTAAACTAAGGTTCAGATAGTGTAGCCCCAGCGATTCCCTAGGCCCTAGGCCTTTCCTTTTCTCGTGACGTGGTACTTATACCACTTTCTTAGTATATGGTTTGCTTCGCCCCTAGGGCCTAACTGTATTTTATGCAACTTAACGTATTCTGATTAAGTAACTTGTTATGTGCTTTGGCCTCTGATCTCATAAAGAGTTCAGAGGAGTGTGTTAGTAGATAAATACATATATATTTTATATATATCCTGTGTGGTGTCCTTTCATTTGGTATTCAAGGGGTTACATATGGTAAAACAGCTGGCTTTACACGCCCTCAAGAGTCTTTTAGCCTAAGACTGTTCTGTCCACACTACCACTAGGATAGCTGGTCTATAAGGTTGACTTACAACCATACCATAGGGGTTGTTTGGACTGGTGCAAGGTATTCACTAGAATACTGAACATCATATACCAGGCCAACTTCTCACATTGGTGGCAGCGGTGGGATTAGAGCTTGCTGTTGTTTTACCACTTGTAATCTTGAGATATCATTTGAAAGATCACATAGGTACCTATAGGTACATATAAAAACAAGTCTTAGTATACTTAAGTTCTACTGAACTTAGCTGTTGTAGAGCCTGGGCCTAGCACACCCTGACTACAACTCCTAGAAAGGTTCTGTAGGAAAACAAATAGGTTAGGTAGGTGCAACACCCCACCTCACTAGAAACCATGTCTCAAACAGTGAACCCCAGTGGTTCTCTGCCTGTAGAAGTAAATCCCTTGGGAACTGCTTCAAGATATGAATCCTTAGCCTTCCAAGAATTGAGACAATTGTGTACTTCTAGAAGGCTAAAACAGGGTTCAAACCCTACCCTCAAGTTCCTGGTTGATCTCTTAGAAGAGTATGATGCTCAACAGCCACCTAAGACAGGTGATACAGGGAGTGTAGATGAAGTCTTTCCCTCCTCAGATGATAATACTGATACTCCAGTAGCAGATGAGGAAGAAGAGGGGGTGGAAGAAGATGAATCTGATCCTGAGGTAAACAGCCAGGTCTTAGTCAGAAGACTTAGCCAGGCTAACTTAAGCATGCATGGGAGTCAGTATGGGCAGCCCTCATACAGACCCCCAAGTGGGCTTAACCAGAGGCAGAGAAGAGGGAGATCCCACTCCAGGGACTCTCTCCAATCTCAGGCTTCAAATGGCTCTCATGGCCCTGCTCAGAGAGGGATGACCTCCCCTCAGAGAAGGGAACATGAGGCCAAAATGAGAGAAGCTGCTCTGAGGATTGAGAGGCAAGAGCTAGAAGTTGCCTTGGCCAAAGAGTAGCTTGCTTGTGCTAGAGAGCATAGAGAAAGTGGGTTAGAACCCACAGGTGGCAGCAATATCCCTAAGGATAAAGATAGGTCCTACGAGAATAGACACCTAAGCAAGATTGTGCCCCCCTACAAAGAAGGGGATGACATCCACAAATTGATAACTGCTTTGGAGAGGGCCTGCAAAGTACAGCAGGTACCCCAAAGTCAGTGGGCAGCAATCTTAATGGCTCGCCTTTTCTGAAAAAGGTAGAGATAAGCTCCTCACAGTTAGTGATGGGGATGCTAACAACTACTCTGTCCCGAAGAGTGCTCTGATTGATGGGTTTGGCTTAACCACTGAACAGTACAGGTTGATGTTCAGGGATACCCAGAAGACACAGACTCAGGACTGGATTGATTTTGTAGATTGTGCTACTAAGGCTCTGGAGGGCTGGTTATTGGGCAGCAAAGTACAGGAGTTTACAGGATTGTACAATTTGATTATGAGGGAGCAGATCCTTAGTAATTGTCATAACCAGCTTCTACACCAGCACCTGGTGGACTTAGATCTGACCTCTCCACAAGAATTGGATAAGAGGGCAGACAAATGGGTCAGAATCAGGGTTAGGCCTAAAATTCAGGGTAGTGACCAGAAGAAAGATTCTACCAAGCCTCAAGAGAAAGGTGGGGATAAAGCAAAAGACAAGTCCTCCACAGGGCCCCAAAACTCCAATGGTGGGGGTGGGTCCCAAAACACTTCCTCTAACCAAAAGAAACCTTATTGCCATGTCTGTAAACAGCCTGGCCACTGGAAGACTGACAGCAGTTGCCCAAGGGCCAACAATAAGGAAAACATTCACCCAAGTAATACTCCCAGACCTCCTGTTACTGTTAGTAGTAATCCCCCAGGTGGTGGGAGTGCCCCCAAGAATTTGGCTGGGTTTACTTTGGGAACTCAGGTGGACTCTGGCCTAACCAGGTCCCCTTCCACAGCTACTCTTGTCTGTGAGAATGGCATGGGGGTTGCCAACTTCACTGCTTGTCCCAACACTTTGGGAAAGTACAGACAAGAGCCCCTCATTAATGGCCAGAAAGTTAAAGCCTATAGAGACACAGGGGCTAGCATCACTATGGTGACTAACAGTCTAGTCCCCTCAGGACAACTTTTACCTGGGTTCACCTATCAGGTGACCAACATTGATGGAGTGCAGAAAGATCATCCCATAGCAGTAGTTAATCTCAGTTGGGGAGGTGTCACTGGCCCCAAGAGAGTGGCAGTGTCTACAAACTTGCCTGTAGATCGTCTACTAGGGAATGATCTAGAGATCTCAGCCTGGGCTGAGGTAGAACAAGAAACCCATTCCAAAATGGTAGGCCTTCCAGAAGAGGTTAGTGGGGATGTGATAGCCACAGCCCCAGCCCAAGCAGAATTCCTTCCTAAAGAAGTTGGAAGGGCTGTGATGGCCACAGCCCAAGCTCAGGCAGACTTCCCTGAAAAGGTTGGTAGGGCTGTGATGGTCACAACCCAAACCCAAACAGATTTTAGTGTTGTGAAGCCTGAAACTAAGGATCACTCCACTCAGACAGAGAGTTTTGGGGAGGAAGAAAGTCTCCCTCCCACCAGACATTAGGTGAGAGTCAGCCTCCTCAGGGAACTGACCCTACCCCTTGTGAAGAAACTGCCCCAGAGGTAGCCAGGCCTGGCAGAGCCCCTGATGTCAGTGAACCTTCCAATGTGGTACCCAGTCTGGAGCAGGTATCCTGCCCCTCTCTACCCTGCCTCAGTCAGCCCAGGGCTGTAGAGGTGAGGGAGGCCAGTGGGCCCCAAAGGGCCCCCTGTCCACAGGACCCCCCCCATCAGCAGATTTGGGGCACCAAAGCTAGAAACCCTAGCCAGGTGAAAATTCCAAGTACTCCTGAGGGATCTCCCTTACACCTAGTTAGGAACCTCCCCCAGATAGACTCTGTTGGGCACAGCCAAACCTGGGACCTAAGGGCCCCAAACCTGACCTGTCCCTCCAGTGAGCCAACAGAAGGGACCCAACCTCCAGCTGTAGGTGGCCAGAGGTTGACCCTGAGAGCAGAGTGCAACTCAGTCATGGAAAGAAAGGCATATATGGTGGATAGTGATTGGAGGAAGTTGAGGCCAACATTAGTGGAGCCTCACTTCAGTACTCCATCCCAGCACCAGACTTTTACTTTGCCAAAACACACCACAGGTAGAGATTCCTTATGCTGGAGACCCTCTGATACCCTTAGGGTGAGGGATTGCTTAGTGGACCATGAGACAGGAGGTAATCATGGCAGTGCAGGTACTTCCTTATATGGTCACTTAGGCAATATAGGCTTACCTGGTCAAGGATAGCCTTATCTCCTTTCGTTTGGGGGGGTTGTGTAGGAAGGTGGATACCTGACTATGGTTACCCCCAATTTTTTGCCTAGTGTTTAGCTGGTTTTCGACTTAGTTGGCCTGGGATCCTGCTATTCAGGACCCCAGGCTATCTGTTCTCTCTGTAAAATGGACTCCATGTACTCTAGGTACATCAACAATTGGTAATTGGTTCACCTTGTCAGCCCCTGTAGAAGTGTACCCTAGGTACTCAGGGCATAGGTGTAACCAAGGCCTACCAGGGGCTGCAGCATGTATTATGCCACCCCTGGCTGGCCATCCAAACTGACACAACTGGCTGATCACTCAGCTGGGGCAAGGTCATGTAATCACCCCTGGCTTAGGTATAGTATTCCTATATCTACCCTTATATCTAGACACACAGTAACCTATAAGTCCCTCCTATGGCAGGCCTTAACAATCCTGGAGGCAGAGTGCTTGGTTATGTGTGAGATGGTGCTCTAGCATGAGCTGAGCCTGTCTGCAGCTTTCGGAACCATGTCCTTATAGCTGTTCTATGATATTGTCATACCATATACTCTTAAGTGAATTATAATCCTCGCGGTTGAATGCTAACGTTGGTTTGGCTTTATCTAAACATGTTGTGTAAGGTGTCATACATTTTGGAATACTACCCCCTCGCCAACTCTGGTGACGGGGGTAGCATTCCACCCTTCTAGAGGGAGAAGACATGTTAGTTCTGACTATCACGGTTAAAGTTAACCAGAGCCCCAGAGTCACAAAATGGACGCTGCTGCCACAGACACAAGTCTGACCTCCTGCTGCTGGGAGTCCTTCCAGTCACGAAGGTTTGGACAATAGGTTTCCTGCCTGGAGATGTGCGAGCACCACCCTAGACAGGACTTTGTGTATTGGGACAGGGAGGGCTGAATAGAATGAGACACTGCCTGGGGCACACTAGGTGCTCCATGCATACCCCAGTTCAAACCGGTTGCTGGGGCACTCCAGCCCCAGCTCTGGCGCGAAACTGGACAAAGGAAAGGGGGGGTAACCACCCCCTTCCTGGTCCCACCCATAGGAGTGACCTAGAAAGTAATCCAGCCCCTTTTAGTTGTATAAAGGTAGGAGCTGAACCCCAGGACTTTATATTTGATCCTGAACTGAAACTTGAAACGAAACTCTGGACCTTCGATGTTCTGCTGAAGCTGAAGACTGAAGAATCTCCCTTGTGGCCAAGGAGTGACCACCCTGGGCAACCAGGCACCATCCAGCAAATCAACGGCTTGCTTTGTCGACGCTCCCGCCGGGACCCGAGCACAGAGCCTGACAAGACCCAGACTTCCAGACCTCTCTGACCTTCTCTTCACGTCTGCAGCATAGCTGAGATCCGTGGAGGCGAGGAGACACGTGGGACCGGACATCTTGAAAAGTCCACGACTTGCTAACTGTGCAGCTCCTGAGGTATCCTCGAAGCTGTGCACTGGGGATTGAGAAGCCCCAAATCCGAGCTCCACCTGCACCGAAGATCAGCCCTCCACACTCCACGAGTTCTGCGTGGGGCCCTTCTGCTTGTGTTCTGCTCGACACGTTGTCTGGTTGCTGGCCCGTTGGCTAGTAGCCTCTGTGACGGGAATCCTTTTGAATCACCTCACTGGTCTGGTTGCTCCAGACTGGCCCTTGCCTCCCTTCAAAGGTAAGGCATCTCAGACCTTGCTGGTCTGCACCAGAAGCCTTCTTTGAATCCTGCGTGGGTTGACTTTGCCAAGCCTTGTTGACTCCAATCCGGCGGTCGACATCTCCATCTGCGAGAACCTTCATGGGACAACTCGCCTCCAGCACCTGGTCACCCTCGACGCCTCCTGGTCCGCGTGGCTGAAGAGACAAGCTTCACGACAGCACCTAATTGCTCCTCGACGTCGTCTGGTTCCTTCCTGGTTCCACCCGGTCACTGGCTAGTGACCCAGACTCTGTCCCCTCTGCTTTCAGGTCCTCTTCATCCTCGATCCACCCTTGGATCCACCCGGACATCTTCCTCCTGGTCGCCTGCAGCATCTTTCTTCACAGGCTCCACAGACTTCAACGGCGACACCCGACACATCTTCACACCTATGCACCCACTTCCTGTGGGTGAGGTAACGCGAGTACTTCGGTGCTCCCAAGGGTATTGACTATCTAAGTGTCTAGGTTTTTAGTTGTTTCCTCCTAGCTAGACCGGAAGTGTCCTAAATCCTTCTTTTTCTAAACTCTAAGTTCCCATTGACTTAACATTGACTCTCGCGTGTGTGTAAAGACACTGCACGCGCCGCCTGTGGGCCTCCTACTTCTAAACTAAAGTTCAGATAGTGTAGCCCCAGCGATTCCCTAGGCCCTAGGCCTTTCCTTTTCTCGTGACGTGGTACTTATACAACTTTCTTAGTATATGGTTTGCTTCGCCCCTGGGGCCTAACTGTATTTTGTGTAACTTAACGTATTCTGATTAAGTAACTTGTTATGTGCTTTGGCCTCTGATCTCATAAAGAGTTCAGAGGAGTGTGTTAGTAGATAAATACATATATATTTTATATATATCCTGTGTGGTGTCCTTTCATTTGGTATTCAATGGGTTACATATGGTAAAAAATCTGGCTTTACACGCCCTCAAGAGTCTTTTAGCCTAAGACTGTTCTGTCCACACTACCACTAGGATAGCTGGTCTATAAGGTTGACTTACAACCATACCATAGGGGTTGTTTGGACTGGTGCAAGGTGTTCACTAGAATACTGAACATCATATACCAGGCCAACTTCTCACATTGGTGGCAGCGGTGGGATTAGAGCTTGCTGTTGTTTTACCACTTGTAATCTTGAGATATCATTTGAAAGATCACATAGGTACCTATAGGTACATATAAAAACAAGTCTTAGTATACTTAAGTTCTACTGAACTTAGCTGTTGTAGAGCCTGGGCCTAGCACACCCTGACTACAACTCCTAGAAAGGTTCTGTAGGAAAACAAATAGGTTAGGTAGGTGCAACACCCCACCTCACTAGAAATCATGTCTCAAACAGTGAACCCCAGTGGTTCTCTGCCTGTAGAAGTAAATCCCTTGGGAACTGCTTCAAGATATGAAGCCTTAGCCTTCCAAGAATTGAGACAATTGTGTACTTCTAGAAGGCTAAAACAGGGTTCAAACCCTACCCTCAAGTTCCTGGTTGAGCTCTTAGAAGAATATGATGCTCAACAGCCACCTAAGACAGGTGATACAGGGAGTGTAGATGAAGTCTTTCCCTCCTCAGATGATAATACTGATACTCCAGTAGCAGATGAGGAAGAAGAGGGGGTGGAAGAAGATTAATCTGATCCTGAGGTAAACAGCCAGGTCTTAGTCAGAAGACTTAGCCAGGCTAACTTAAGCATGCATGGGAGTCAGTATAGGCAGCCCTCATACAGACCCCCAAGTGGGCTTAACCAGAGGCAGAGAAGAGGGAGATCCCACTCCAGGGACTCTCTCCAATCTCAGGCTTCAAATGGCTTTCATGGCCCTGCTCAGAGAGGGATGACCTCCCCTCAGAGAAGGGAACATGAGGCCAAAATGAGAGAAGCTGCTCTGAGGATTGAGAGGCAAGAGCTAGAAGTTGCCTTGGCCAAAGAGAAGCTTGCTCTTGCTAGAGAGCACAGAGAAAGTGGGTTAGAATCCACAGGTGGCAGCAATATCCCTAAGGATAAAGATAGGTCCTACGAGAATAGACACCTAAGCAAGATTGTGCCATCCTACAAAGAAGGGGATGATATCCACAAATTGATAACTGCTTTGGAGAGGGCCTGCAAAGTACAGCAGGTACCCCAAAGTCAGTGGGCAGCAATCTTAATGGCTCGCCTTTTCTAAAAAAGGTAGAGATAAGCTCCTCACAGTTAGTGATGGGGATGCTAACAACTACTCTGTCCCGAAGAGTGCTCTGATTGATGGGTTTGGCTTAACCACTGAACAGTACAGGTTGATGTTCAGGGATACCCAGAAGACACAGACTCAGGACTGGATTGATTTTGTAGATTGTGCTACTAAGGCTCTGGAGGGCTGGTTATTGGGCAGCAAAGTACAGGAGTTTACAGGATTGCACAATTTGATTATGAGGGAGCAGATCCTTAGTAATTGTCATAACCAGCTTCTACACCAGCACCTGGTGGACTTAGATCTGACCTCTCCACAAGAATTGGGTAAGAGGGCAGACAAATGGGTCAGAACCAGGGTTAGGCCTAAAAATCAGGGTAGTGACCAGAAGAAAGATTCTACCAAGCCTCAAGAGAAAGGTGGGGATAAAGCAAAAGACAAGTCCTCCACAGGGCCCCAAAACTCCAATGGTGGGGGTGGGTCCCAAAACACTTCCTCTAACCAAAAGAAACCTTATTGCCATGTCTGTAAACAGCCTGGCCACTGGAAGACTGACAGCAGTTGCCCAAGGGCCAACAATAAGGAAAACATTCCCCCAAGTAATACTCCCAGACCTCCTGTTACTGTTAGTAGTAATCCCCCAGGTGGTGGGAGTGCCCCCAAGAATTTGGCTGGGTTTACTTTGGGAACTCAGGTGGACTCTGGCCTAACCAGGTCCCCTTCCACAGCTACTCTTGTCTGTGAGAATGGCATGGGGGTTGCCAACTTCACTGCTTGTCCCAACACTTTGGGAAAGTACAGACAAGAGCCCCTCATTAATGGCCAGAAAGTTAAAGCCTATAGAGACACAGGGGCTAGCATCACTATGGTGACTAACAGTCTAGTCCCCTCAGGACAACGTTTACCTGGGTTCACCTATCAGGTGACCAACATTGATGGAGTGCAGAAAGATCATCCCATAGCAGTAGTTAATCTCAGTTGGGGAGGTGTCACTGGCCCCAAGAGAGTGGCAGTGTCTACAAACTTGCCTGTAGATCGTCTACTAGGGAATGATCTAGAGATCTCAGCCTGGGCTGAGGTAGAACAAGAAACCCATTCCAAAATGGTAGGCCTTCCAGAAGAGGTTAGTGGGGATGTGATAGCCACAGCCCCAGCCCGAGCAGAATTCCTTCCTAAAGAAGTTGGAAGGGCTGTGATGGCCACAGCCCAAGCTCAGGCAGACTACCCTGAAAAGGTTGGTAGGGCTGTGATGGTCACAACCCAAACCCAAACAGATTTTAGTGTTGTGAAGCCTGAAACTAAGGATCACTCCACTCAGACAGAGAGTATTGGGGAGGAAGAAAAGTCTCCCTCCCACCAGACATTAGGTGAGAGTCAGCCTCCTCAGGGAACTGACCCTACCCCTTGTGAAGAAACTGCCCCAGAGGTAGCCAGGCCTGGCCTGACAGAGCCCCTGATGTCAGTGAACCTTCCAAGGTGGTACCCAGTCTGGAGCAGGTATCCTGCCCCTCTCTACCCTGCCTCAGTCAGCCCAGGACTGTAGAGGTGAGGGAGGCCAGTGGGCCCCAAAGGGCCCCCTGTCCACAGGAACCCCCCCATCAGCAGATTAGGGGCACCAAAGCTAGAAACCCTAGCCAGGTGAAAATTTCAAGAACTCCTGAGGGATCTCCCTTACACCTAGTTAGGAACCTCCCCCAGATAGACTCTGTTGGGCACAGCCAAACCTGGGACCTAAGGGCCCCAAACCTGACCTGTCCCTCCAGTGAGCCAACAGAAGGGACCCAGCCTCCAGCTGTAGGTGGCCAGAGGTTGACCCTGAGAGCAGAGTGCAACTCAGTTATGGAAAGAAAGGCATATATGGTGGATAGTGATTGGAGGAAGTTGAGCCCAACATTAGTGGAGCCTCACTTCAGTACTCCATCCCAGCACCAGCCTTTTACTTTGCCAAAACACACCACAGGTAGAGATTCCTTATGATGGAGACCCTCTGATACCCTTAGGGTGAGGGATTGCTTAGTGGACCATGAGACAGGAGGTAATCATGGCAGTGCAGGTACTTCCTTATATGGCCACTTAGGCAATATAGGCTTACCTGGTCAAGGATAGCCTTATCTCCTTTCGTTTGGGGGGGTTGTGTAGGAAAGTGGATACCTGACTATGATTACCCCCAACTTTTTGCCTAGTGTTTAGCTGGTTTTCGACTTAGTTGGCCTGGGATCCTGCTATTCAGGACCCCAGGCTATCTGTTCTCTCTGTAAAATGGACTCCATGTACTCTAGGTACATCAACAATTGGTAATTGGTTCACCTTGTCAGCCCCTGTAGAAGTGTACCCTAGGTACTCAGGGCATAGGTGTAACCAAGGCCTACCAGGGGCTGCAGCATGTATTATGCCACCCCTGGCTGGCCATCCAAACTGACAACTGGCTGATCACTCAGCTGGGGCAAGGTCATGTAATCACCCCTGGCTTAGGTATAGTATTCCTATATCTACCCTTATATCTAGACACACAGTAACCTATAAGTCACTCCTATGGCAGGCCTTAACAATCCTGGAGGCAGAGTGCTTGGTTATGTGTGAGATGGTGCTCTAGCATGAGCTGAGCCTGTCTGCAGCTTTCGGAACCATGTCCTTATAGCTGTTCTATGATATTGTCATACCATATACTCTTAAGTGAATTATAATCCTCGCGGTTGAATGCTAACGTTGGTTTGGCTTTATCTAAACATGTCGTGTAAGGTGTCATACGTTTTGGAATACTACCCCCTCGCCAACTCTGGTGACGGGGGTAGCATTCCACCCTTCTAGAGGGAGAAGACATGTTAGTTCTGACTATCCCGGTTAAAGTTAACCAGAGCCCCAGCGTCACAAAATGGACGCTGCTGCCACAGACACAAGTCTGACCTCCTGCTGCTGGGAGTCCTTCCAGTCACGGAGGTTTGGACAATAGGTTTCCTGCCTGGAGAGGTGCGAGCACCACCCTAGACAGGACTTTGTGTATTGGGACAGGGAGGGCTGAATAGAATGAGACACTGCATGGGGCACACTAGGTGCTCCATGCATACCCCAGTTCAAACCGGTTGCTGGGGCACTCCAGCCCCAGCTCTGGCGCGAAACTGGACAAAGGAAAGGGGGGGTAACCACCCCCTTCCTGGTCCCACCCATAGGAGGGACCTAGAAAGTAATCCAGCCCCTTTTAGTTGTATAAAGGTAGGAGCTGAACCCCAGGACTTTATATTTGATCCTGAACTGAAACTTGAAACGAAACTCTGGACCTTTGACGTTCTGCTGAAGCTGAAGACTGAAGAATCTCCCTTGTGGCCAAGGAGTGACCACCCTGGGCAACCAGGCACCATCCAGCAAATCAACGGCTTGCTTTGTCGATGCTCCCGCCGGGACCCGAGCACAGAGCCTGACAAGACCCAGACTTCCAGACCTCTCTGACCTTCTCTTCACGTCTGCAGCAGAGCAGAGATCCGTGGAGGCGAGGAGACACGTGGGACCGGACATCTTGAAAAGTCCACGACTTGCTAACTGTGCAGCTCCTGAGGTATCTTCGAAGCTGTGCACTGGGGATTGAGAAGCCCCAAATCCGAGCTCCACCTGCACCGAAGATCAGCCCTCCACACTCCACGAGTTCTGCGTGGGGCCCTTCTGCTTGTGTTCTGCTCGACACGTTGTCTGGTTGCTGGCCCGTTGACTAGTAGCCTCTGTGACGGGAATCCTTTTGAATCACCTCACTGGTCTAGTTGCTCCAGACTGGCCCTTGCCACCCTGCAAAGGTAAGGCACCTCAGACCTTGCTGGTCTGCACCAGAAGCTTTCTTTGAATCCTGCGTGGGTTGACTTTGCCAAGGCTTGTTGACTCCAATCCGGCGGTCGACATCTCCATCTGCGAGAACCTTCATGGGACAACTCGCCTCCAGCACCTGGTCACCCTCGACGCCTCCTGGTCCGCGTGGCTGAAGAGACAAGCTTCACGACAGCACCTAATTGCTCCTCGACGTCGTCTGGTTCCTTCCTGGTTCCACCCGGTCACTGGCTAGTGACCCAGACTCTGTCCTCTCTGCTTTCAGGTCCTCTTCATCCTCGATCCACCCTTGGATCCACCCGGACATCTTCCTCCTGGTCGCCTGCAGCATCTTTCTTCACAGGCTCCATAGACTTCAACGGCGACACCCGACACATCTTCACACCTATGCACCCACTTCCTGTGGGTGAGGTAACGCGAGTACTTCGGTGCTCCCAAGGGTATTGACTATCCAAGTGTCTAGGTTTTTAGTTGTTTCCTTCTAGCTAGACCGGAAGTGTCCTAAATCCTTCTTTTTCTAAACTCTAAGTTCCCTTTGACTTAACATTGACTCTCGCGTGTGTGTAAAGACACTGCACGCGCCGCCTGTGGGCCTCCTACTTCTAAACTAAAGTTCAGATAGTGTAGCCCCAGCGATTCCCTAGGCCCTAGGCCTTTCCTTTTCTCGTGACGTGGTACTTATACCACTTTCTTAGTATATGGTTTGCTTCGCCCCTGGGGCCTAACTGTATTTTGTGCAACTTAACGTATTCTGATTAAGTAACTTGTTATGTGCTTTGGCCTCTGATCTCATAAAGAGTTCAGAGGAGTGTGTTAGTAAATAAATACATATATATTTTATATATATACTGTGTGGTGTCCTTTCATTTGGTATTCAAGGGGTTACACATGGTAAAACAGCTGGCTTTACACGCCCTCAAGAGTCTTTTAGCCTAAGACTGCTCTGACCACACTACCACTAGGATAGCTGGTCTATAAGGTTGACTTACAACCATCACCATAAGGGTTGTTTGGACTGGTGCAAGGTGTTCACTAGAATAGTGAACATCATATACCAGGCCAACTTCTCACAGGGGCCAAATGAAAGTTCCGGGCTTCCTCTGCAGTGGTGATGTTATGTTTAAAAAATACAGGTCTTAATAAGTGACATTATAATAGCTGTAGTGGGGGACAGACAAATAACACATTATTTACATCTTGCACCCACTTTTCACATTCGTCACAAAGTCTATCCTCCCTATGTTATCCCTCCCACGCCCCTATTATAATTTGCAGAGGGAGCAACCTTAACAGCAAGATGGTTCTACACACGCCATGGGGGAGGTTCCATACGACGTACAATTGGTTTTTTTCTATACATACTACTTCCCACTATTGTGTTATTCCTAGAATGCCCTGAACACAGTTCAGTATCTCTTTTGTGACTGACTTTTTTTAGATTATTGTTTTGATTCGGATTTTCAGTACAGGTTTTGGAAGAGGGCATGCACCACTATGCCAGAATTCAAATAAGTCTAAGGCTTTCTCATAATTTCTGAAAACAACACTTTTTCCCTTCAGGCTGGAAAACATTTCCGGTCTTAGCGCAGCCCGTATAGAACTTACATCACTATTCGATAAAGCATTACCCACCCTTAAACATTCTGCTAAGGGAAACACATAAGTTGAGATAAGCCCGAATTCGAGCCGGAGGGCAGCTATGACGGCTGTATGATTCAGTTTCCACATTTGGCACCAAATAAGCCCGTCCACCTTCTAAAAAAGGTCCCACTGCTGTTCATCCACTGATTCACATGCATAACTCAATATAGGCCGAATTTTAATTTTATAGACAGATAAAACGTGCTGTTGGAGTTGGCCCTTTTTGCAGGGTCATCCCTAAACTTTTCTGCCTTTCTCCTAGCCTTTTCGCTGACATGGTGTTGGTGGTTTTAGGACTATGGGCACTTTAGCACTGCTGTCCAGTGTAAAGTGTGTGTGCTCTCAGTGTTACATATGGCCTATTTAATTTACGTGTCAGTCCCTTATAAAGTGGTATTTCATATACCTAGGGCTGGTAAATTAAATGCTACTGGTGGGCTCCCAGCGCTGCATTCTGTCTATCAATTGGGTGTCTTTTGCTTTCTCTCCCTAAGTGCGCCAGGTATGCCCGGACGTGGGTCCTGGGATCACTGTGCCACTGGAATCAATCTATCCTGGCTGAAGAGGGGTGAAACCCCAAAACTGGTCCTAGGATGCTTGTTTCCGGTCCCAGGAGGACCTGGCTTGGCAGTTCGGGCTGAACTGTTCCCATGAGGCACAGGATCAAGGCTGATTTCCATATGGCCAGGTCGAAACTGGGGTAGCATGGTGAGCAAAAGACTGATGGATTTAACCCAGATCTCTTGACTGAGGGTTATTTTTTTGATTTGTTCTGCATTCCGTCCATCAATTGTGTATCTTTTGCTTTCTCACCTAAATGCGCCAGGTATGCCCGGATGTGGGACCTGGGCTCACTGTGCCACTGGAATCAAGCTATCCTTGCTGAAGAGGGGTGAAACCCCAAACCCGGGCCTAGGATGCTTGATCCGGTCCAGAAAGGACCTGGCTTGGCAGTTCAGGCTGGGCTGTTCCCATAGGGCACATGGTCAAGACTGATTTCCTTACGGCCAGGTCTAAACTGGGGTGGCATGCTGAGCAAAAGAAAGATGGATTTAACCCAGATCTCTTGACTGGGAGTGAAAGTTTTAATTTGTTCCGCATTCCGTCCATCAATTGTGTGTCTTTTGCTTTCTCGCCCTAAGTGCACCAGGTATTCACAGATGTGGGTCCTGGGCTCACTGTGCCACTGGAATCAAGCTATTCTGGCCGAAGAGGGGTGAAACCCCGAAACCGGTCCTAGGATGCTTGTTTCCGGTCCAGGGAGGACCTGGCTTGGCTGTTCGGGCTGGACTGTTCCCAAGACTCACAGGATCAAGACAGATCTGCATATGGCCAGGTCTAAACTGGGGTGGCATGGTGAGAAAAAGAATGATGGATTTAACCCAGATCTCTTGACTGGGGTGAATGTTTTGATTTGTTCTGCATTTCATCCATCAATTGTTTGTCTTTTTCTTTCTCGCCCTAAGTGCGCCAGATATGCCCATACGTGGGTCCTGGGCCCACTGTGCCACTGGAATCAAGCTATCCTGGCTGAAGAGGGGTAAAAACCTGAAACCGGTCCTAGGATGCTTGTTTCCGGTCCAGGGAGGACCTGGCTTGGCAGTTCGGTCTGGACTGTTCCAATGAGGCACAGACAGATTTGCATATGGCCGTGTCTAAACTGAGGTGGCATGGTGAGCAAAAGAATGATGGATTTAACCCAGATATCTTTACTGGGGGTGAATGTTTTGATTTGTTCTGCATTCTGTCCATCAATTGTGTGTCTTTTGCTTTCTCCCCGTAAGTGCGCCAGATATGCCCAGATGTGGGTCCTGGGCTCACTATGCCACTGGAATCATGCTATCCTGGCTGAAGAGGGGAAAATCCGAAAACGGGTCCTAGGATGCTTGTTTCCCATCCAGGAGGCCTGGCTTTGCAGTACGGGCTGGACTGTTCCTATGAGGCACAGGGTCAAGACTGATTTCCATATGGCCAGGTCTAAACTGGGGTGGCATGGTGAGCAAAAGAATGATGGATTTAACCCAGGTCTCTTGACTGGGGTGAATGTTTTGATTTGTTCTGCATTCGGTCCATCACTTGTGTGTCTTTTTCTTTCTCGCCCTAAGTGCGCCAGATATGCCCATACGTGGGTCCTGGGACCACTGTGCCACTGGAATCAAGCTATCCTGGCTGAAGAGGGGTAAAACCCCGAAACCAGTCCTAGGATGCTTGTTTCCGGTCCAGGGAGGACCTGGCTTGGCTGTTCGGGCTGGACTGGTCCCATGAGGCACAGGGTCAAGACTGATTTGCATATGGCCAGGTCTAAACTGGGGAGGCATGGTAAGCAAAAAAAATGATGGATTTAACCCAGATCTCTTGACTGTGGGTGAATGTTTTGACTTGTTCTCCATTACGTCCATCAATTGTGTGTCTTTTGCTTTCTCGCCCTATGTAGGCCAGGTATGCCCAGACGTGGGTCCTGGGCTCACTGTGCAACTGGAATCAAGCTATCCTAGCTGAAGAGGGGTGATACCCCGAAACTGGTCCTAGGATGCTTGTTTCCGATCCAGGGAGGACCTGGCTAGGCAGTTCGGGCTGGACTATTCCCATGAGGAACAGGGTCAAGACTGATATGCATATCGCCAGGTCTAAACTGGGGTGGTATGGTGAGCAAAAGAATGATGGATATAACCCAGATCTCTTGACTGGGGTGAATGTTTTGATTTGTTCTGCATTTCATCCATCAATTGTGTGTCTTTTGCTTTCTTGCCCTAAGTGCGCCAGGTATGCCCAGACGTGGGTCCTGGGCTCACTGTGCCACTGGAATCAATCTATCCTGGCTGAGGAGGGGTGAAACCCCTAAACTGGTCCTAGGATGCTTGTTTCCGGTCCAGGGAGGACCTAGCTTGGCAGTTCGGGCTGGACTATTCCCGTGAGGAACAGGGTCAAGACTGATTTGCATATGACCAGGTCTAATCTGGGGTGGCATGGTGAGCAAAAGAATGATGGATTTAACCCAGATCTCTTGACTGGGGGTGAATGTTCTGATTTGTTCTGCATTCGGTCCATCAATTGTGTGTCTTTTTCTTTCTTGCCCTAAGTGCGCCAGATATGCCCATACGTGGGTCCTAGGCCCATTGTGCCACTGGAATCAAGCTATCCTGGCTGTAGAGGGGTGAAACCCTGAAATCGGTCCTAGGATGCTTGTTTGCGGTCCAGGGAGGACCTGGCTTGGCTGTTCGGGCTGGACTGTTCCTATGAGGCACAGGGTCAAGACTGATTTGCATATGGCCAGGTCTAAACTGGGGTGGCATGGTGAGCAAAAGAATGATTGATTTAACCCAGGTCTCTTGACTTTGGCTGAATGTTTTGATTTGTTCTGCATTCGGTCCATCAATTGTGTGTCTTATACTTTCTCGCCCTAAGTGCGCCAGATATGCCCATACGTGGGTCCTGGGCCCACTGTGCCACTGGAATCAAGCTATCCTGGCTGAAGAGGGGGAAAACCCCGAAACCGGTCCTAGGATGCTTGTTTCCGGTCCAGGGAGGACCTGGCTTGGCTGTTCGGGCTGGACTGTTCCCAAGACTCACAGGATCAAGACAGATCTGCATATGGCCAGGTCTAAACTGGGGTGGCATGGTGAGAAAAAGAATGATGGATTTAACCCAGATCTCTTGACTGGGGTGAATGTTTTGATTTGTTCTGCATTTCATCCATCAATTGTGTGTCTTTTTCTTTCTCGCCCTAAGTGCGCCAGATATGCCCATACGTGGGTCCTGGGCCCACTGTGCCACTGGAATCAAGCTATCCTGGCTGAAGAGGGGTAAAAACCTGAAACCGGTCCTAGGATGCTTGTTTGCGGTCCAGGGAGGACCTGGCTTGGCTGTTCGGGCTGGACTGTTCCTATGAGGCACAGGGTCAAGACAGATCTTCATATGGCCAGGTCTAAACTGGGGTGGCATGGTGAGCAAAAGAATGATGGATTTAACGCATATCTCTTGACGGGTGGTGAATGTTTTGATTTGTTCTGCATCCGTCCATCAATTGGGTGTCTTTTTCTTTCTCGCCCTATGTACGCCAGGTGTGCCCAGACGAGGGTCCCGGGCTCACCATGTCAATGGAATCATGCTATCCTGGCTGAAGAGGGGTGAAATCCCGAAATCGGTCCTAGGATGCTTGTTTCCCATCCAGGGAGGACCTGCCTTTACAGTTCAGGCTGGACTGGTCCCATGAGGCACAGGGTCAAGACTGATTTGCATATGGGCAGGTCTAAACTGGGATGGCATGGTAAGCAAAAAAGATGATGGATTTAATCCAGATCTCTTGACTGTGGGTGAATGTTTTGACTTGTTCTCCATTACGTCCATCAATTGTGTGTCTTTTGCTTTCTCGCCCTATGTATACCAGGTATGCCCAGACGTGGGTCCTGGGCTCACTGTGCCACTGCAATCAAGCTATCCTAGCTGAAGAGGGGTGATTCCCCAAAACTGGTCCTAGGATGCTTGTTTCCGATCCAGGGAGGACCTGGCTTGGCAGTTTGGGCTGGCCTATTCCCATGAGGAACAGGGTCAAGACTGATTTGCATATGGCCAGGTCTAAACTGGGGTGGCATGGTGAGCATAAGAATGATGGATTTAACCCAGATCTCTTGACTGGTGGTGAATGTTTTGATTTGTTCTGCATTCCGTCCATCAATGGTGTGTCTTTTGCTTTCTCGCCCTAAGTGCGGCAGGTGTGCCCAGACGTGGGTCCGGGGCCCACTATGCCACTGAAATCATGCTATCCTGGCTGAAGAGGGGTGAAATCCCAAAACCAGTCCAAGGATCCTTGTTTCCCATCCAGGGAGCACCTGGCTTGGCAGTTCGGGCTGGAGTGTTCCCATGAGGCACAGGGTCAAGACTGATTTGCATATAGCCAGGTCTAAACTGGGGTGGTATGGTGAGCAAAAGAATGATGGATTTAACCCAGATCTCTTGACTGGGGTGAATGTTTTGATTTGTTCTGCATTTCATCCATCAATTGTATGTCTTTTGCTTTCTTGCCCTAAGTGCGCCAGGTATGCCCAGACGTGGGTGCTGGGCTCACTGTGCCACTGGAATCAATCTATCCTGGCTGAGGAGGGGTGAATCCCCAAAACCGGTCCTAGGATGCTTGTTTCCGGTCCAGGGAGGACCTGGCTTGGCAGTTAGGGCTGGACTATTCCCATGAGGAACAGGGTCATGACTGATTTGCATATGACCAGGTCTAATCTGGGGTGGCATGGTGAGCAAAAGAATGATGGATTTAACCCAGATCTCTTGACTGGGGGTGAATGTTCTGAATTGTTCTGCATTCGGTCCATCAATTGTGTGTCTTTTTCTTTATTGCCCTAAGTGCGCCAGATATGCCCATACGTGGGTCCTGGGCCCACTGTGCCACTGGAATCAAGCTATCCTGGCTGAAGAGGGGTACAACCCTGAAATCGGTCCTAGGATGCTTGTTTGCGGTCCAGGGAGGACCTGGCTTGGCTGTTCGGGCTGGACTGTTCCTATGAGGCACAGGGTCAAGACTGATTTGCATATGGCCAGGTCTAAACTGGGGTGGCATGGTGAGCAAAAGAATGATTGATTTAACCCAGGTCTCTTGACTTTGGCTGAATGTTTTGATTTGTTCTGCATTCGGTCCATCAATTGTGTGTCTTTTACTTTCTCGCCCTAAGTGCGCCAGATATGCCCATACCTGTGTCCTGGGCCCACTGTGCCACTGGAATCAAGCTATCCTGGCTGAAGAGGGGGAAAACTCCGAAACTGGTCCTAGGATGCTTGTTTCCGGTCCAGGGAGGACCTGTCTTGGCTGTTCGGGCTGGACTGTTCCCAAGACTCACAGGATCAAGACAGATCTGCATATGGCCAGGTCTAAACTGGGGTGGCATGGTGAGAAAAAGAATGATGGATTTAACCCAGATCTCTTGACTGGGGTGAATGTTTTGGTTTGTTCTGCATTTCATCCATCAATTGTGTGTCTTTTTCTTTCTCGCCCTAAGTGCGCCAGATATGCCCATACGTGGGTCCTGGGCCCACTGTGCCACTGGAGTCAAGCTATCCTGGCTGAAGGGGGGTAAAAACCTGAAACCGGTCCTAGGATGCTTGTTTGCGGTCCAGGGAGGACCTGGCTTGGCTGTTCGGGCTGGACTGTTCCTATGAGGCACAGGGCCAAGACAGATCTGCATATGGCCAGGTCTAAACTGGGGTGGCATGGTGAGCAAAAGAATGATGGATTTAACGCATATCTCTTGACGGGTGGTGAATGTTTTGATTTGTTCTGCATCCGTCCATCAATTGGGTGTCTTTTTCTTTCTCGCCCTATGTACGCCAGGTGTGCCCAGACGAGGGTCCTGGGCTCACCATGCCACTGGAATCATGCTATCCTGGCTGAAGAGGGGTGAAATCCCGAAATCGGTCCTAGGATGCTTGTTTCCCATCCAGGGAGGACCTGCCTTTACAGTTCAGGCTGGACTGGTCCCATGAGGCACAGGGTCAAGACTGATTTGCATATGGGCAGGTCTAAACTGGGATGGCATGGTAAGCAAAAAAATGATGGATTTCATCCAGATCTCTTGACTGTGGGTGAATGTTTTGACTTGTTCTCCATTACGTCCATCAATTGTGTGTCTTTTGCTTTCTCGCCCTATGTATGCCAGGTATGCCCAGACGTGGGTCCTGGGCTCACTGTGCCACTGCAATCAAGCTATCCTAGCTGAAGAGGGGTGATTCCCCAAAACTGGTCCTAGGATGCTTGTTTCCGATCCAGGGAGGACCTGGCTTGGCAGTTCGGGCTGGACTATTCCCATGAGGAACAGGGTGAAGACTGATTTGCATATGGCCAGGTCTAAACTGGGGTGGCATGGTGAGCATAAGAATGATGGATTTAACCCAGATCTCTTGACTGGTCTTGAATGTTTTGATTTGTTCTGCATTCCGTCCATCAATGGTGTGTCTTTTGCTTTCTCGCCCTAAGTGCGCCAGGTGTGCCCAGACGTGGGTCCGGGGCTCACTATGCCACTGAAATCATGCTATCCTGGCTGAAGAGGGGTGAAATCCCGAAACCAGTCCAAGGATCCTTCTTTCCCATCCAGGGAGCACCTGGCTTGGCAGTTAGGGCTGGAGTGTTCCAATGAGGCGCAGGGTCAAGACTGATTTGCATATGGCCAGGTCTAAACTGGGGTGGTATGGTGAGCAAAAGAATGATGGATTTAACCCAGATCTCTTGACTGGGGTGAATGTTTTGATTTGTTCTGCATTTCATCCATCAATTGTGTGTCTTTTTCTTTCTCGCCCTAAGTGTGCCAGATATGCCCATACGTGGGTCCTGGGCCCACTGTGCCACTGGAATCAAGCTATCCTGGCTGAAGAGGGGTAAAAACCTGAAACCGGTCCTAGGATTCTTGTTTGCGGTCCAGGGAGGACCTGGCTTGGCTGTTCGGGCTGGACTGTTCCTATGAGGCACAGGGTCAAGACAGATCTGCATATGGCCAGGTCTAAACTGGGGTGGCATGGTGAGCAAAAGAATGATGGATTTAACGCATATCTCTTGACGGGTGGTGAATGTTTTGATTTGTTCTGCATCCGTCCATCAATTGGGTGTCTTTTTCTTTCTCGCCCTATGTACGCCAGGTGTGCCCAGACGAGGGTCCTGGGCTCACCATGTCACTGGAATCATGCTATCCTGGCTGAAGAGGGGTGAAACCCGAAATCGGTCCTAGGATGCTTGTTTCCCGTCCAGGGAGGACCTGCCTTTACAGTTCAGGCTGGACTGGTCCCATGAGGCACAGGGTCAAGACTGATTTGCATATGGGCAGGTCTAAACTGGGATGGCATGGTAAGCAAAAAAGATGATGGATTTAATCCAGATCTCTTGACTGTGGGTGAATGTTTTGACTTGTTCTCCATTACGTCCATCAATTGTGTGTCTTTTGCTTTCTCGCCCTATGTATACCAGGTATGCCCAGACGTGGGTCCTGGGCTCACTGTGCCACTGCAATCAAGCTATCCTAGCTGAAGAGGGGTGATTCCCCAAAACTGGTCCTAGGATGCTTGTTTCCGATCCAGGGAGGACCTGGCTTGGCAGTTTGGGCTGGACTATTCCCATGAGGAACAGGGTCAAGACTGATTTGCATATGGCCAGGTCTAAACTGGGGTGGCATGGTGAGCATAAGAATGATGGATTTAACCCAGATCTCTTGACTGGTGGTGAATGTTTTGTTTTGTTCTGCATTCCGTCCATCAATGGTGTGTCTTTTGCTTTCTCGCCCTAAGTGCGGCAGGTGTGCCCAGACGTGGGTCCGGGGCCCACTATGCCACTGAAATCATGCTATCCTGGCTGAAGAGGGGTGAAATCCCAAAACCAGTCCAAGGATCCTTGTTTCCCATCCAGGGAGCACCTGGCTTGGCAGTTCGGGCTGGAGTGTTCCCATGAGGCACAGGGTCAAGACTGATTTGCATATAGCCAGGTCTAAACTGGGGTGGTATGGTGAGCAAAAGAATGATGGATTTAACCCAGATCTCTTGACTGGGGTGAATGTTTTGATTTGTTCTGCATTTCATCCATCAATTGTATGTCTTTTGCTTTCTTGCCCTAAGTGCGCCAGGTATGCCCAGACATGGGTCCTGGGCTCACTGTGCCACTGGAATCAATCTATCCTGGCTGAGGAGGGGTGAATCCCCAAAACCGGTCCTAGGATGCTTGTTTCCGATCCAGGGAGGACCTGGCTTGGCAGTTCGGGCTGGACTATTCCCATGAGGAACAGGGTCAAGACTGATATGCATATCGCCAGGTCTAAACTGGGGTGGTATGGTGAGCAAAAGAATGATGGATATAACCCAGATCTCTTGACTGGGGTGAATGTTTTGATTTGTTCTGCATTTCATCCATCAATTGTGTGTCTTTTGCTTTCTTGCCCTAAGTGCGCCAGGTATGCCCAGACGTGGGTCCTGGGCTCACTGTGCCACTGGAATCAATCTATCCTGGCTGAGGAGGGGTGAAACCCCGAAACTGGTCCTAGGATGCTTGTTTCCGGTCCAGGGAGGACCTAGCTTGGCAGTTCGGGCTGGACTATTCCCATGAGGAACAGGGTCAAGACTGATTTGCATATGACCAGGTCTAATCTGGGGTGGCATGGTGAGCAAAATAATGATGGATTTAACCCAGATCTCTTGACTGGGGGTGAATGTTCTGATTTGTTCTGCATTCGGTCCATCAATTGTGTGTCTTATACTTTCTCGCCCTAAGTGCGCCAGATATGCCCATACGTGGGTCCTGGGCCCACTGTGCCACTGGAATCAAGCTATCCTGGCTGAAGAGGGGGAAAACCCCGAAACCGGTCCTAGGATGCTTGTTTCCGGTCCAGGGAGGACCTGGCTTGGCTGTTCGGGCTGGACTGTTCCCAAGACTCACAGGATCAAGACAGATCTGCATATGGCCAGGTCTAAACTGGGGTGGCATGGTGAGAAAAAGAATGATGGATTTAACCCAGATCTCTTGACTGGGGTGAATGTTTTGATTTGTTCTGCATTTCATCCATCAATTGTGTGTCTTTTTCTTTCTCGCCCTAAGTGCGCCAGATATGCCCATACGTGGGTCCTGGGCCCACTGTGCCACTGGAATCAAGCTATCCTGGCTGAAGAGGGGTAAAAACCTGAAACCGGTCCTAGGATGCTTGTTTGCGGTCCAGGGAGGACCTGGCTTGGCTGTTCGGGCTGGACTGTTCCTATGAGGCACAGGGTCAAGACAGATCTGCATATGGCCAGGTCTAAACTGGGGTGGCATGGTGAGCAAAAGAATGATGGATTTAACGCATATCTCTTGACGGGTGGTGAATGTTTTGATTTGTTCTGCATCCGTCCATCAATTGGGTGTCTTTTTCTTCTCGCCCTATGTACGCCAGGTGTGCCCAGACGAGGGTCCCGGGCTCACCATGTCACTGGAATCATGCTATCCTGGCTGAAGAGGGGTGAAATCCCGAAATCGGTCCTAGGATGCTTGTTTCCCGTCCAGGGAGGACCTGCCTTTACAGTTCAGGCTGGACTGGTCCCATGAGGCACAGGGTCAAGACTGATTTGCATATGGGCAGGTCTAAACTGGGATGGCATGGTAAGCAAAAAAGATGATGGATTTAATCCAGATCTCTTGACTGTGGGTGAATGTTTTGACTTGTTCTCCATTACGTCCATCAATTGTGTGTCTTTTGCTTTCTCGCCCTATGTATACCAGATATGCCCATACGTGGGTCCTGGGCCCACTGTGCCACTGGAATCAAGCTATCCTGGCTGAAGAGGGGGAAAACCCCGAAACCGGTCCTAGGATGCTTGTTTCCGGTCCAGGGAGGACCTGGCTTGGCTGTTCGGGCTGGACTGTTCCCAAGACTCACAGGATCAAGACAGATCTGCATATGGCCAGGTCTAAACTGGGGTGGCATGGTGAGAAAAAGAATGATGGATTTAACCCAGATCTCTTGACTGGGGTGAATGTTTTGATTTGTTCTGCATTTCATCCATCAATTGTGTGTCTTTTTCTTTCTCGCCCTAAGTGCGCCAGATATGCCCATACGTGGGTCCTGGGCCCACTGTGCCACTGGAATCAAGCTATCCTGGCTGAAGAGGGGTAAAAACCTGAAACCGGTCCTAGGATGCTTGTTTGCGGTCCAGGGAGGACCTGGCTTGGCTGTTCGGGCTGGACTGTTCCTATGAGGCACAGGGTCAAGACAGATCTGCATATGGCCAGGTCTAAACTGGGGTGGCATGGTGAGCAAAAGAATGATGGATTTAACGCATATCTCTTGACGGGTGGTGAATGTTTTGATTTGTTCTGCATCCGTCCATCAATTGGGTGTCTTTTTCTTCTCGCCCTATGTACGCCAGGTGTGCCCAGACGAGGGTCCCGGGCTCACCATGTCACTGGAATCATGCTATCCTGGCTGAAGAGGGGTGAAATCCCGAAATCGGTCCTAGGATGCTTGTTTCCCGTCCAGGGAGGACCTGCCTTTACAGTTCAGGCTGGACTGGTCCCATGAGGCACAGGGTCAAGACTGATTTGCATATGGGCAGGTCTAAACTGGGATGGCATGGTAAGCAAAAAAGATGATGGATTTAATCCAGATCTCTTGACTGTGGGTGAATGTTTTGACTTGTTCTCCATTACGTCCATCAATTGTGTGTCTTTTGCTTTCTCGCCCTATGTATACCAGGTATGCCCAGACGTGGGTCCTGGGCTCACTGTGCCACTGCAATCAAGCTATCCTAGCTGAAGAGGGGTGATTCCCCAAAACTGGTCCTAGGATGCTTGTTTCCGATCCAGGGAGGACCTGGCTTGGCAGTTTGGGCTGGACTATTCCCATGAGGAACAGGGTCAAGACTGATTTGCATATGGCCAGGTCTAAACTGGGGTGGCATGGTGAGCATAAGAATGATGGATTTAACCCAGATCTCTTGACTGGTGGTGAATGTTTTGATTTGTTCTGCATTCCGTCCATCAATGGTGTGTCTTTTGCTTTCTCGCCCTAAGTGCGGCAGGTGTGCCCAGACGTGGGTCCGGGGCCCACTATGCCACTGAAATCATGCTATCCTGGCTGAAGAGGGGTGAAATCCCAAAACCAGTCCAAGGATCCTTGTTTCCCATCCAGGGAGCACCTGGCTTGGCAGTTCGGGCTGGAGTGTTCCCATGAGGCACAGGGTCAAGACTGATTTGCATATAGCCAGGTCTAAACTGGGGTGGTATGGTGAGCAAAAGAATGATGGATTTAACCCAGATCTCTTGACTGGGGTGAATGTTTTGATTTGTTCTGCATTTCATCCATCAATTGTATGTCTTTTGCTTTCTTGCCCTAAGTGCGCCAGGTATGCCCAGACGTGGGTGCTGGGCTCACTGTGCCACTGGAATCAATCTATCCTGGCTGAGGAGGGGTGAATCCCCAAAACCGGTCCTAGGATGCTTGTTTCCGGTCCAGGGAGGACCTGGCTTGGCAGTTAGGGCTGGACTATTCCCATGAGGAACAGGGTCATGACTGATTTGCATATGACCAGGTCTAATCTGGGGTGGCATGGTGAGCAAAAGAATGATGGATTTAACCCAGATCTCTTGACTGGGGGTGAATGTTCTGAATTGTTCTGCATTCGGTCCATCAATTGTGTGTCTTTTTCTTTATTGCCCTAAGTGCGCCAGATATGCCCATACGTGGGTCCTGGGCCCACTGTGCCACTGGAATCAAGCTATCCTGGCTGAAGAGGGGTACAACCCTGAAATCGGTCCTAGGATGCTTGTTTGCGGTCCAGGGAGGACCTGGCTTGGCTGTTCGGGCTGGACTGTTCCTATGAGGCACAGGGTCAAGACTGATTTGCATATGGCCAGGTCTAAACTGGGGTGGCATGGTGAGCAAAAGAATGATTGATTTAACCCAGGTCTCTTGACTTTGGCTGAATGTTTTGATTTGTTCTGCATTCGGTCCATCAATTGTGTGTCTTTTACTTTCTCGCCCTAAGTGCGCCAGATATGCCCATACGTGGGTCCTGGGCCCACTGTGCCACTGGAATCAAGCTATCCTGGCTGAAGAGGGGGAAAACCCCGAAACTGGTCCTAGGATGCTTGTTTCCGGTCCAGGGAGGACCTGGCTTGGCTGTTCGGGCTGGACTGTTCCCAAGACTCACAGGATCAAGACAGATCTGCATATGGCCAGGTCTAAACTGGGGTGGCATGGTGAGAAAAAGAATGATGGATTTAACCCAGATCTCTTGACTGGGGTGAATGTTTTGGTTTGTTCTGCATTTCATCCATCAATTGTGTGTCTTTTTCTTTCTCGCCCTAAGTGCGCCAGATATGCCCATACGTGGGTCCTGGGCCCACTGTGCCACTGGAGTCAAGCTATCCTGGCTGAAGGGGGGTAAAAACCTGAAACCGGTCCTAGGATGCTTGTTTGCGGTCCAGGGAGGACCTGGCTTGGCTGTTCGGGCTGGACTGTTCCTATGAGGCACAGGGCCAAGACAGATCTGCATATGGCCAGGTCTAAACTGGGGTGGCATGGTGAGCAAAAGAATGATGGATTTAACGCATATCTCTTGACGGGTGGTGAATGTTTTGATTTGTTCTGCATCCGTCCATCAATTGGGTGTCTTTTTCTTTCTCGCCCTATGTACGCCAGGTGTGCCCAGACGAGGGTCCTGGGCTCACCATGCCACTGGAATCATGCTATCCTGGCTGAAGAGGGGTGAAATCCCGAAATCGGTCCTAGGATGCTTGTTTCCCATCCAGGGAGGACCTGCCTTTACAGTTCAGGCTGGACTGGTCCCATGAGGCACAGGGTCAAGACTGATTTGCATATGGGCAGGTCTAAACTGGGATGGCATGGTAAGCAAAAAAATGATGGATTTAATCCAGATCTCTTGACTGTGGGTGAATGTTTTGACTTGTTCTCCATTACGTCCATCAATTGTGTGTCTTTTGCTTTCTCGCCCTATGTATGCCAGGTATGCCCAGACGTGGGTCCTGGGCTCACTGTGCCACTGCAATCAAGCTATCCTAGCTGAAGAGGGGTGATTCCCCAAAACTGGTCCTAGGATGCTTGTTTCCGATCCAGGGAGGACCTGGCTTGGCAGTTCGGGCTGGACTATTCCCATGAGGAACAGGGTGAAGACTGATTTGCATATGACCAGGTCTAAACTGGGGTGGCATGGTGAGCATAAGAATGATGGATTTAACCCAGATCTCTTGACTGGTCTTGAATGTTTTGATTTGTTCTGCATTCCGTCCATCAATGGTGTGTCTTTTGCTTTCTCGCCCTAAGTGCGCCAGGTGTGCCCAGACGTGGGTCCGGGGCTCACTATGCCACTGAAATCATGCTATCCTGGCTGAAGAGGGGTGAAATCCCGAAACCAGTCCAAGGATCCTTCTTTCCCATCCAGGGAGCACCTGGCTTGGCAGTTAGGGCTGGAGTGTTCCAATGAGGCGCAGGGTCAAGACTGATTTGCATATGGCCAGGTCTAAACTGGGGTGGTATGGTGAGCAAAAGAATGATGGATTTAACCCAGATCTCTTGACTGGGGTGAATGTTTTGATTTGTTCTGCATTTCATCCATCAATTGTG
Source organism: Lissotriton helveticus (assembly GCF_964261635.1). Classification (NCBI taxonomy): domain Eukaryota; kingdom Metazoa; phylum Chordata; class Amphibia; order Caudata; family Salamandridae; genus Lissotriton; species Lissotriton helveticus. Next base: position 1,853,380,834 of record NC_136063.1, on the reverse strand, counting down.
TGTCTTTTGCTTTCTTGCCCTAAGTGCGCCAGGTATGCCCAGACGTGGGTCCTGGGCTCACTGTGCCACTGGAATCAATCTATCCTGGCTGAGGAGGGGTGAATCCCCGAAACCGGTCCTAGGATGCTTGCTTCCGGTCCAGGGAGGACCTGGCTTGGCAGTTAGGGCTGGACAATTCCCATGAGGAACAGGGTCAAGACTGATTTGCATATGACCAGGTCTAATCTGGGGTGGCATGGTGAGCAAAAGAATGATGGATTTAACCCAGATCTCTTGACTGGGGGTGAATGTTCTGATTTGTTCTGCATTCGGTCCATCAATTGTGTGTCTTTTTCTTTCTTGCCCTAAGTGCGCCAGATATGCCCATACGTGGGTCCTGGGCCCACTGTGCCACTGGAATCAAGCTATCCTGGCTGAAGAGGGGTAAAACCCTGAAATCGGTCCTAGGATGCTTGTTTGCGGTCCAGGGAGGACCTGGCTTGGCAGTTAGGGCTGGACTATTCCCATGAGGAACAGGGTCAAGACTGATTTGCATATGACCAGGTCTAATCTGGGGTGGCATGGTGAGCAAAAGAATGATGGATTTAACCCAGATCTCTTGACGGGTGGTGAATGTTTTGATTTGTTCTGCATCCGTCCATCAATTGGGTGTCTTTTTCTTTCTCGCCCTATGTACGCCAGGTGTGCCCAGACGAGGGTCCTGGGCTCACCATGCCACTGGAATCATGCTATCCTGGCTGAAGAGGGGTGAAATCCCGAAATCGGTCCTAGAATGCTTGTTTCCCATCCAGGGAGGACCTGCCTTTACAGTTCAGGCTGGACTGGTCCCATGAGGCACAGGGTCAAGACTGATTTGCATATGGGCAGGTCTAAACTGGGATGGCATTGTAAGCAAAAAAATGATGGATTTAATCCAGATCTCTTGACTGTGGGTGAATGTTTTGACTTGTTCTCCATTACGTCCATCAATTGTGTGTTTTTTGCTTTCTCGCCCTATGTATGCCAGGTATGCCCAGACGTGGGTCCTGGGCTCACTGTGCCACTACAATCAAGCTATCCTAGCTGAAGAGGGGTGATTCCCCAAAACTGGTCCTAGGATGCTTGTTTCCGATCCAGGGAGGATCTGGCTTGGCAGTTCGGGCTGGACTATTCCCATGAGGAACAGGGTCAAGACTGATTTGCATATGGCCAGGTCTAAACTGGGGTGGCATGGTGAGCATAAGAATGATGGATTTAACCCAGATCTCTTGACTGGTCTTGAATGTTTTGATTTGTTCTGCATTCCGTCCATCAATGGTGTGTCTTTTGCTTTCTCGCCCTAAGTGCGCCAGGTGTGCCCAGACGTGGGTCCGGGGCTCACTATGCCACTGAAATCATGCTATCCTGGCTGAAGAGGGGTGAAATCCCGAAACCAGTCCAAGGATCCTTCTTTCCCATCCAGGGAGCACCTGGCTTGGCAGTTAGGGCTGGAGTGTTCCAATGAGGCACAGGGTCAAGACTGATTTGCATATGGCCAGGTCTAAACTGGGGTGGTATGGTGAGCAAAAGAATGATGGATTTAACCCAGATCTCTTGACTGGGGTGAATGTTTTGATTTGTTCTGCATTTCATCCATCAATTGTGTGTCTTTTGCTTTCTTGCCCTAAGTGCGCCAGGTATGCCCAGACGTGGGTCCTGGGCTCACTGTGCCACTGGAATCAATCTATCCTGGCTGAGGAGGGGTGAATCCCCGAAACCGGTCCTAGGATGCTTGCTTCCGGTCCAGGGAGGACCTGGCTTGGCAGTTAGGGCTGGACTATTCCCATGAGGAACAGGGTCAAGACTGATTTGCATATGACCAGGTCTAATCTGGGGTGGCATGGTGAGCAAAAGAATGATGGATTTAACCCAGATCTCTTGACTGGGGGTGAATGTTCTGATTTGTTCTGCATTCGGTCCATCAATTGTGTGTCTTTTTCTTTCTTGCCCTAAGTGCGCCAGATATGCCCATACGTGGGTCCTGGGCCCACTGTGCCACTGGAATCAAGCTATCCTGGCTGAAGAGGGGTAAAACCCTGAAATCGGTCCTAGGATGCTTGTTTGCGGTCCAGGGAGGACCTGGCTTGGCTGTTTGGGCTGGACTGTTCCTATGAGGCACAGGGTCAAGACTGATTTGCATATGGCCAGGTCTAAACTGGGGTGGCATGGTGAACAGAAGAATGATGGATTTAACCCAGGTCTCTTGACTTTGGCTGAATGTTTTGATTTGTTCTGCATTCGGTCCATCAATTGTGTGTCTTTTACTTTCTCGCCCTAAGTGCACCAGATATGCCCATACGTGGGTCCTGGGCCCACTGTGCCACTGGAATCAAGCTATCCTGGCTGAAGAGGGGTAAAACCCAAAAACCGGTCCTAGGAGGCTTGTTTCCGGTCCAGGGAGGACCTGGCTCGGCTGTTCGGGCTGGACTGTTCCCAAGAGGCACAGGATCAAGACAGATCTGCATATGGCCAGGTCTAAGCTGGGGTGGCATGGTGAGCAAAAGAATGATGTATTTAACCCAGATCGCTTGACTGGGGTGAATGTTTTGATTTGTTCTGCATTTCATCCATCAATTGTGTGTCTTTTTCTTTCTCGCCCTAAGTGCGCCAGATATGCCCATACGTGGGTCCTCGGCCCACTGTGCCACTGGAATCAAGCTATCCTGGCTGAAGAGGGGTAAAACCCTGACACCGGTCCTAGGATGCTTGTTTGCGGTCCAGGGAGGATCTGGCTTGGCTGTTCGGGCTGGACTGTTCCTATGAGGCCCAGGGTCAAGACAGATCTGCATATGGCCAGGTCTAAACTGGGGTGGCATGGTGAGCAAAAGAATGATGGATTTATCGCAGATCTCTTGACTAGTGGTGAATGTTTTGATTTGTTGTGCATCCGTCCATCAATTGTGTGTCTTTTGCTTTCTCGCCCTATGTATGCCAGGTATGCCCAGACGTGGGTCCTGGGCTCACTGTGCCACTGCAATCAAGCTATCCTAGCTGAAGAGGGGTGATTCCCCAAAACTGGTCCTAGGATCCTACTTTCCGATCCAGGGAGGACCTTGCTTGGCAGTTCGGCTGGACTATTCCCATGAGGAACAGGGTCAAGACTGATTTGCATATGGCCAGGTCTAAACTGGGGTGGCATGGTGAGCAAAAGAATGATGGATTTATCGCAGATCTCTTGACTAGTGGTGAATGTTTTGATTTGTTGTGCATCCTTCCATCAATTGGGTGTCTTTTTCTTTCTCGCCCTATGTACGCCAGGTGTACCCAGACGTGGGTCCTGGGCTCACCATGCCACTGGAATCATGCTATCCTGGCTGAAGAGGGGTGAAATCCCGAAATCGGTCCTAGGATGCTTGTTTCCCGTCCAGGGAGGACCTGCCTTTACAGTTCAGGCTGGACTGGTCCCATGAGGCACAGGGTCAAGACTGATTTGCATATGGGCAGGTCTAAACTGGGATGGCATGGTAAGCAAAAAAAATGATGGATTTAACCCAGATCTCTTGACTGTGGGTGAATGTTTTGACTTGTTCTCCATTACGTCCATCAATTGTGTGTCTTTTGCTTTCTCGCCCTATGTATGCCAGGTATGCCCAGACGTGGGTCCTGGGCTCACTGTGCCACTGCAATCAAGCTATCCTAGCTGAAGAGGGGTGATTCTCCAAAACTGATCCTAGGATGCTTCTTTCCGATCCAGGGAGGACCTGGCTTGGCAGTTCGGACTGGACTATTCCCATGAGGAACAGGGTCAAGACTGATTTGCATATGGCCAGGTCTAAACTGGGGTGGCATGGTGAGCATAAGAATGATGGATTTAACCCAGATCTCTTGACTGGTGGTGAATGTTTTGATTTGTTCTGCATTCCGTCCATCAATGGTGTGTCTTTTGCTTTCTCGCCCTAAGTGCGCCAGGTGTGCCCAGACGTGGGTCCGGGGCTCACTAAGGAACTGAAATCATGCTATCCTGGCTGAAGAGGGGTGAAATCTCGAAACCAGTCCAAGGATCCTTGTTTCCCATCCAGGGAGGACCTGGCTTGGCAGTTCGGGCTGGAGTGTTCCCATGAGGTACAGGGTCAAGACTGATTTGCATTTGGCCAGGTCTAAACTTGGTGGAATGGTGAGCAAAAGAATTATGGATTTAACCCAGATCTCTTGACTGGAGTGAATGTTTTGATTTGTTCTGCATTTCATCCATCAATTGTGTGTCTTTTGCTTTCTTGCCCTAAGTGTGCCAGGTATGCCCAGACGTGGGTCCTGGGCACACTGTGCCACTGGAATCAATCTATCCTGGCTGAGGAGGGGTGAATCCCCGAAACCGGTCCTAGGATGCTTGTTTCCGGTCCAGGGAGGACCTGGCTTGGCAGTTAGGGCTGGACTATTCCCATGAGGAACAGGGTCAAGACTGATTTGCATATGACCAGGTCTAATCTGGGGTGGCATGGTGAGCAAAAGATTGATTGATTTAACCCAGATCTCTTGACTGGGGGTGAATGTTCTGATTTGTTCTGCATTCGGTCCATCAATTGTGTGTCTTTTTCTTTCTTGCCCTAAGTGCGCCAGATATGCCCATACGTGGGTCCTGGGCCCACTGTGCCACTGGAATCAAGCTATCCTGGCTGAAGAGGGGTAAAACCCTGAAATCGGTCCTAGGATGCTTGTTTGCGGTCCAGGGAGGACCTGGCTTGGCTGTTCGGGCTGGACTGTTCCTATGAGGCACAGGGTCAAGACTGATTTGCATATGGCCAGGTCTAAACTGGGGTGGCATGGTGAGCAAAAGAATGATGGATTTAACCCAGGTCTCTTGACTTTGGCTGAATGTTTTGATTTGTTCTGCATTCGGTCCATCAATTGTGTGTCTTTTACTTTCTCGCCCTAAGTGCGCCAGATATGCCCATACGTGGGTCCTGGGCCCACTGTGCCACTGGAATCAAGCTATCCTGGCTGAAGAGGGGTAAAACCCTGAAATCGGTCCTAGGATGCTTGTTTGCCGTCCAGGGAGGACCTGGCTTGGCTGTTCGGGCTGGACTGTTCCTATGAGGCACAGGGTCAAGACTGATTTGCATATGGCCAGGTCTAAACTGGGGTGGCATGGTGAGCAAAAGAATGATTGATTTAACCCAGGTCTCTTGACTTTGGCTGAATGTTTTGATTTGTTGTGCATCCGTCCATTAATTGGGTGTCTTTTTCTTTCTCGCCCTATGTACGCCAGGTGTGCCCAGACGTGGGTCCTGGGCTCACCATGCCACTGGAATCATGCTACCCTGGCTGAAGAGGGGTGAAATCCCGAAATCGGTCCTAGGATGCTTGTTTCCCATCCAGGGAGTACCTGCCTTTACAGTTCGGGCTGGACTGGCCCCATGAGGCACAGGGTCAAGACTGATTTGCATATGGGCAGGTCTAAACTGGGATGGCATGGTAAGCAAAAAAATGATGGGTTTAACCCAGATCTCTTGACTGTGGGTGAATGTTTTGACTTGTTCTCCATTACCACCATCAATTGTGTGTCTTTTGCTTTCTCGCCCTATGTAGGCCAGGTATGCCCAGACGTGGGTCCTGGGCTAACTGTGCCACTGGAATCAAGCTATCCTAGCTGAAGAAGGATGATACCCCAAAACTGATCTTAGGATGCTTGTTTCCGATAGGGAGGACCTGGCTTGGCAGTTCGGGCTGGACTATTCCCATGAGGAACAGGGTCAAGACTGATTTGCATATGGCCAGGTCTAAACTGGGGTGGCATGGTGAACAGAAGAATGATGGATTTAACCCAGGTCTCTTGACTTTGGCTGAATGTTTTGATTTGTTCTGCATTCGGTCCATCAATTGTGTGTCTTTTACTTTCTCGCCCTAAGTGCACCAGATATGCCCATACGTGGGTCCTGGGCCCACTGTGCCACTGGAATCAAGCTATCCTGGCTGAAGAGGGGTAAAACCCAAAAAACGGTCCTAGGAGGCTTGTTTCCGGTCCAGGGAGGACCTGGCTCGGCTGTTCGGGCTGGACTGTTCCCAAGAGGCACAGGATCAAGACAGATCTGCATATGGCCAGGTCTAAGCTGGGGTGGCATGGTGAGCAAAAGAATGATGTATTTAACCCAGATCGCTTGACTGGGGTGAATGTTTTGATTTGTTCTGCATTTCATCCATCAATTGTGTGTCTTTTTCTTTCTCGCCCTAAGTGCGCCAGATATGCCCATACGTGGGTCCTCGGCCCACTGTGCCACTGGAATCAAGCTATCCTGGCTGAAGAGGGGTAAAACCCTGACACCGGTCCTAGGATGCTTGTTTGCGGTCCAGGGAGGATCTGGCTTGGCTGTTCGGGCTGGACTGTTCCTATGAGGCCCAGGGTCAAGACAGATCTGCATATGGCCAGGTCTAAACTGGGGTGGCATGGTGAGCAAAAGAATGATGGATTTATCGCAGATCTCTTGACTAGTGGTGAATGTTTTGATTTGTTGTGCATCCGTCCATCAATTGTGTGTCTTTTGCTTTCTCGCCCTATGTATGCCAGGTATGCCCAGACGTGGGTCCTGGGCTCACTGTGCCACTGCAATCAAGCTATCCTAGCTGAAGAGGGGTGATTCCCCAAAACTGGTCCTAGGATCCTACTTTCCGATCCAGGGAGGACCTTGCTTGGCAGTTCGGGCTGGACTATTCCCATGAGGAACAGGGTCAAGACTGATTTGCATATGGCCAGGTCTAAACTGGGGTGGCATGGTGAGCAAAAGAATGATGGATTTATCGCAGATCTCTTGACTAGTGGTGAATGTTTTGATTTGTTGTGCATCCTTCCATCAATTGGGTGTCTTTTTCTTTCTCGCCCTATGTACGCCAGGTGTACCCAGACGTGGGTCCTGGGCTCACCATGCCACTGGAATCATGCTATCCTGGCTGAAGAGGGGTGAAATCCCGAAATCGGTCCTAGGATGCTTGTTTCCCGTCCAGGGAGGACCTGCCTTTACAGTTCAGGTTGGACTGGTCCCATGAGGCACAGGGTCAAGACTGATTTGCATATGGGCAGGTCTAAACTGGGATGGCATGGTAAGCAAAAAAATTATGGATTTAACCCAGATCTCTTGACTGTGGGTGAATGTTTTGACTTGTTCTCCATTACGTCCATCAATTGTGTGTCTTTTGCTTTCTCGCCCTATGTATGCCAGGTATGCCCAGACGTGGGTCCTGGGCTCACTGTGCCACTGCAATCAAGCTATCCTAGCTGAAGAGGGGTGATTCTCCAAAACTGATCCTAGGATGCTTCTTTCCGATCCAGGGAGGACCTGGCTTGGCAGTTCGGACTGGACTATTCCCATGAGGAACAGGGTCAAGACTGATTTGCATATGGCCAGGTCTAAACTGGGGTGGCATGGTGAGCATAAGAATGATGGATTTAACCCAGATCTCTTGACTGGTGGTGAATGTTTTGATTTGTTCTGCATTCCGTCCATCAATGGTGTGTCTTTTGCTTTCTCGCCCTAAGTGCGCCAGGTGTGCCCAGACGTGGGTCCGGGGCTCACTAAGGAACTGAAATCATGCTATCCTGGCTGAAGAGGGGTGAAATCTCGAAACCAGTCCAAGGATCCTTGTTTCCCATCCAGGGAGGACCTGGCTTGGCAGTTCGGGCTGGAGTGTTCCCATGAGGTACAGGGTCAAGACTGATTTGCATTTGGCCAGGTCTAAACTTGGTGGAATGGTGAGCAAAAGAATGATGGATTTAACCCAGATCTCTTGACTGGAGTGAATGTTTTGATTTGTTCTGCATTTCATCCATCAATTGTGTGTCTTTTGCTTTCTTGCCCTAAGTGTGCCAGGTATGCCCAGACGTGGGTCCTGGGCACACTGTGCCACTGGAATCAATCTATCCTGGCTGAGGAGGGGTGAATCCCCGAAACCGGTCCTAGGATGCTTGTTTCCGGTCCAGGGAGGACCTGGCTTGGCAGTTAGGGCTGGACTATTCCCATGAGGAACAGGGTCAAGACTGATTTGCATATGACCAGGTCTAATCTGGGGTGGCATGGTGAGCAAAAGATTGATTGATTTAACCCAGATCTCTTGACTGGGGGTGAATGTTCTGATTTGTTCTGCATTCGGTCCATCAATTGTGTGTCTTTTTCTTTCTTGCCCTAAGTGCGCCAGATATGCCCATACGTGGGTCCTGGGCCCACTGTGCCACTGGAATCAAGCTATCCTGGCTGAAGAGGGGTAAAACCCTGAAATCGGTCCTAGGATGCTTGTTTGCGGTCCAGGGAGGACCTGGCTTGGCTGTTCGGGCTGGACTGTTCCTATGAGGCACAGGGTCAAGACTGATTTGCATATGGCCAGGTCTAAACTGGGGTGGCATGGTGAGCAAAAGAATGATGGATTTAACCCAGGTCTCTTGACTTTGGCTGAATGTTTTGATTTGTTCTGCATTCGGTCCATCAATTGTGTGTCTTTTACTTTCTCGCCCTAAGTGCGCCAGATATGCCCATACGTGGGTCCTGGGCCCACTGTGCCACTGGAATCAAGCTATCCTGGCTGAAGAGGGGTAAAACCCTGAAATCGGTCCTAGGATGCTTGTTTGCCGTCCAGGGAGGACCTGGCTTGGCTGTTCGGGCTGGACTGTTCCTATGAGGCACAGGGTCAAGACTGATTTGCATATGGCCAGGTCTAAACTGGGGTGGCATGGTGAGCAAAAGAATGATTGATTTAACCCAGGTCTCTTGACTTTGGCTGAATGTTTTGATTTGTTGTGCATCCGTCCATTAATTGGGTGTCTTTTTCTTTCTCGCCCTATGTACGCCAGGTGTGCCCAGACGTGGGTCCTGGGCTCACCATGCCACTGGAATCATGCTACCCTGGCTGAAGAGGGGTGAAATCCCGAAATCGGTCCTAGGATGCTTGTTTCCCATCCAGGGAGTACCTGCCTTTACAGTTCGGGCTGGACTGGCCCCATGAGGCACAGGGTCAAGACTGATTTGCATATGGGCAGGTCTAAACTGGGATGGCATGGTAAGCAAAAAAATGATGGGTTTAACCCAGATCTCTTGACTGTGGGTGAATGTTTTGACTTGTTCTCCATTACCACCATCAATTGTGTGTCTTTTGCTTTCTCGCCCTATGTAGGCCAGGTATGCCCAGACGTGGGTCCTGGGCTAACTGTGCCACTGGAATCAAGCTATCCTAGCTGAAGAAGGATGATACCCCAAAACTGATCTTAGGATGCTTGTTTCCGATAGGGAGGACCTGGCTTGGCAGTTCGGGCTGGACTATTCCCATGAGGAACAGGGTCAAGACTGATTTGCATATGGCCAGGTCTAAACTGGGGTGGCCTGGTGAGCATAAGAATGATGGATTTAACCCAGATCTCTTGACTGGTGGTGAATGTTTTGATTTGTTCTGCATTCCGTCCATCAATGGTGTGTCTTTTGCTTTCTCGCCCTAAGTGCGCCAGGTGTGCCCAGACGTGGGTCAGGGGCTCACTATGTCACTGAAATCATGCTATCCTGGCTGAAGAGGGGTTAAATCCCGAAACCAGTCCTAGGATCCTTGTTTCCCATCCAGGGAGGACCTGGCTTGGCAGTTCGGGCTGGAGTGTTCCCATGAGGCACAGGGTCAAGACTGATTTGCATATGGCCAGGTCTAAACTGGGGTGGTATGGTGAGCAAAAGAATGATGGATTTAACCCAGATCTCTTGACTGGGGTGAATGTTTTGATTTGTTCTGCATTTCATCCATCAATTGTGTGTCTTTTGCTTTCTTGCCCTAAGTGCGCCAGGTATGCCCAGACGTGGTTTCTGGGCTCACTGTGCCACTGGAATCAATCTATCCTGGCTGAGGAGGGGTGAATCCCTGAAACCGGTCCTAGGATGCTTGTTTCTGGTCCAGGGAGGACCTGGCTTGGCAGTTAGGGCTTGACTATTCCCATGAGGAACAGGGTGAAGACTGATTTGCATATGACCAGGTCTAATCTGGGGTGGCATGGTGAGCAAAAGAATGATGGATTTAACCCAGATCTCTTGACTGTGGGTGAATGTTTTGACTTGTTCTCCATTACGTCCATCAATTGTGTGTCTTTTGCTTTCTCGCCCTATGTATGCCAGGTATGCCCAGACGTGGGTCCTGGGCTCACTGTGCCACTGCAATCAAGCTATCCTAGCTGAAGAGGGGTGATTCTCCAAAACTGATCCTAGGATGCTTCTTTCCGATCCAGGGAGGACCTGGCTTGGCAGTTCGGACTGGACTATTCCCATGAGGAACAGGGTCAAGACTGATTTGCATATGGCCAGGTCTAAACTGGGGTGGCATGGTGAGCATAAGAATGATGGATTTAACCCAGATCTCTTGACTGGTGGTGAATGTTTTGATTTGTTCTGCATTCCGTCCATCAATGGTGTGTCTTTTGCTTTCTCGCCCTAAGTGCGCCAGGTGTGCCCAGACGTGGGTCCGGGGCTCACTAAGGAACTGAAATCATGCTATCCTGGCTGAAGAGGGGTGAAATCTCGAAACCAGTCCAAGGATCCTTGTTTCCCATCCAGGGAGGACCTGGCTTGGCAGTTCGGGCTGGAGTGTTCCCATGAGGCACAGGGTCAAGACTGATTTGTATTTGGCCAGGTCTAAACTTGGTGGTATGGTGAGCAAAAGAATGATGGATTTAACCCAGATCTCTTGACTGGGGTGAATGTTTTGATTTGTTCTGCATTTCATCCATCAATTGTGTGTCTTTTGCTTTCTTGCCCTAAGTGTGCCAGGTATGCCCAGACGTGGGTCCTGGGCTCACTGTGCCACTGGAATCAATCTATCCTGGCTGAGGAGGGGTGAATCCCCGAAACCGGTCCTAGGATGCTTGTTTCCGGTCCAGGGAGGACCTGGCTTGGCAGTTAGGGCTGGACTATTCCCATGAGGAACAGGGTCAAGACTGATTTGCATATGACCAGGTCTAATCTGGGTGGCATGGTGAGCAAAAGATTGATTGATTTAACCCAGATCTCTTGACTGGGGGTGAATGTTCTGATTTGTTCTGCATTCGGTCCATCAATTGTGTGTCTTTTTCTTTCTTGCCCTAAGTGCGCCAGATATGCCCATACGTGGGTCCTGGGCCCACTGTGCCACTGGAATCAAGCTATCCTGGCTGAAGAGGGGTAAAACCCTGAAATCGGTCCTAGGATGCTTGTTTGCGGTCCAGGGAGGACCTGGCTTGGCTGTTCGGGCTGGACTGTTCCTATGAGGCACAGGGTCAAGACTGATTTGCATATGGCCAGGTCTAAACTGGGGTGGCATGGTGAGCAAAAGAATGATGGATTTAACCCAGGTCTCTTGACTTTGGCTGAATGTTTTGATTTGTTCTGCATTCGGTCCATCAATTGTGTGTCTTTTACTTTCTCGCCCTAAGTGCGCCAGATATGCCCATACGTGGGTCCTGGGCCCACTGTGCCACTGGAATCAAGCTATCCTGGCTGAAGAGGGGTAAAACCCTGAAATCGGTCCTAGGATGCTTGTTTGCGGTCCAGGGAGGACCTGGCTTGGCTGTTCGGGCTGGACTGTTCCTATGAGGCACAGGGTCAAGACTGATTTGCATATGGCCAGGTCTAAACTGGGGTGGCATGGTGAGCAAAAGAATGATTGATTTAACCCAGGTCTCTTGACTTTGGCTGAATGTTTTGATTTGTTGTGCATCCGTCCATTAATTGGGCGTCTTTTTCTTTCTCGCCCTATGTACGCCAGGTGTGCCCAGACGTGGGTCCTGGGCTCACCATGCCACTGGAATCATGCTATCCTGGCTGAAGAGGGGTGAAATCCCGAAATCGGTCCTAGGATGCTTGTTTCCCATCCAGGGAGTACCTGCCTTTACAGTTCGGGCTGGACTGGCCCCATGAGGCACAGGGTCAAGACTGATTTGCATATGGGCAGGTCTAAACTGGGATGGCATGGTAAGCAAAAAAATTATGGGTTTAACCCAGATCTCTTGACTGTGGGTGAATGTTTTGACTTGTTCTCCATTACCTCCATCAATTGTGTGTCTTTTGCTTTCTCGCCCTATGTAGGCCAGGTATGCCCAGACGTGGGTCCTGGGCTAACTGTGCCACTGGAATCAAGCTATCCTAGCTGAAGAAGGATGATACCCCAAAACTGATCTTAGGATGCTTGTTTCCGATCCAGGGAGGACCTGGCTTGGCAGTTCCGGCTGGACTATTCCCATGAGGAACAGGGTCAAGACTGATTTGCATATGGCCAGGTCTAAACTGGGGTGGCCTGGTGAGCATAAGAATGATGGATTTAACCCAGATCTCTTGACTGGTGGTGAATGTTTTGATTTGTTCTGCATTCCGTCCATCAATGGTGTGTCTTTTGCTTTCTCGCCCTAAGTGCGCCAGGTGTGCCCAGACGTGGGTCCGGGGCTCACTATGTCACTGAAATCATGCTATCCTGGCTGAAGAGGGGTTAAATTCCGAAACCAGTCCTATGATCCTTGTTTCCCATCCAGGGAGGACCTGGCTTGGCAGTTCGGGCTGGAGTGTTCCCATGAGGCACAGGGTCAAGACTGATTTGCATATGGCCAGGTCTAAACTGGGGTGGTATGGTGAGCAAAAGAATGATGGATTTAACCCAGATCTCTTGACTGGGGTGAATGTTTTGATTTGTTCTGCATTTCATCCATCAATTGTGTGTCTTTTGCTTTCTTGCCCTAAGTGTGCCAGGTATGCCCAGACGTGGGTCCTGGGCTCACTGTGCCACTGGAATCAATCTATCCTGGCTGAGGAGGGGTGAATCCCCGAAACCGGTCCTAGGATGCTTGTTTCCGGTCCAGGGAGGACCTGGCTTGGCAGTTAGGGCTGGACTATTCCCATGAGGAACAGGGTCAAGACTGATTTGCATATGACCAGGTCTAATCTGGGGTGGCATGGTGAGCAAAAGATTGATTGATTTAACCCAGATCTCTTGACTGGGGGTGAATGTTCTGATTTGTTCTGCATTCGGTCCATCAATTGTGTGTCTTTTTCTTTCTTGCCCTAAGTGCGCCAGATATGCCCATACGTGGGTCCTGGGCCCACTGTGCCACTGGAATCAAGCTATCCTGGCTGAAGAGGGGTAAAACCCTGAAATCGGTCCTAGGATGCTTGTTTGCGGTCCAGGGAGGACCTGGCTTGGCTGTTCGGGCTGGACTGTTCCTATGAGGCACAGGGTCAAGACTGATTTGCATATGGCCAGGTCTAAACTGGGGTGGCATGGTGAGCAAAAGAATGATGGATTTAACCCAGGTCTCTTGACTTTGGCTGAATGTTTTGATTTGTTCTGCATTCGGTCCATCAATTGTGTGTCTTTTACTTTCTCGCCCTAAGTGCGCCAGAAATGCCCATACGTGGGTCCTGGGCCCACTGTGCCACTGGAATCAAGCTATCCTGGCTGAAGAGGGGTAAAACACTGAAATCGGTCCTAGGATGCTTGTTTGCGGTCCAGGGAGGACCTGGCTTGGCTGTTCGGGCTGGACTGTTCCTATGAGGCACAGGGTCAAGACTGATTTGCATATGGCCAGGTCTAAACTGGGGTGGCATGGTGAGCAAAAGAATGATTGATTTAACCCAGGTCTCTTGACTTTGGCTGAATGTTTTGATTTGTTGTGCATCCGTCCATTAATTGGGTGTCTTTTTCTTTCTCGCCCTATGTACGCCAGGTGTGCCCAGACGTGGGTCCTGGGCTCACCATGCCACTGGAATCATGCTACCCTGGCTGAAGAGGGGTGAAATCCCGAAATCGGTCCTAGGATGCTTGTTTCCCATCCAGGGAGTACCTGCCTTTACAGTTCGGGCTGGACTGGCCCCATGAGGCACAGGGTCAAGACTGATTTGCATATGGGCAGGTCTAAACTGGGATGGCATGGTAAGCAAAAAAATGATGGGTTTAACCCAGATCTCTTGACTGTGGGTGAATGTTTTGACTTGTTCTCCATTACCACCATCAATTGTGTGTCTTTTGCTTTCTTGCCCTATGTAGGCCAGGTATGCCCAGACGTGGGTCCTGGGCTAACTGTGCCACTGGAATCAAGCTATCCTAGCTGAAGAAGGATGATACCCCAAAACTGATCTTAGGATGCTTGTTTCCGATAGGGAGGACCTGGCTTGGCAGTTCGGGCTGGACTATTCCCATGAGGAACAGGGTCAAGACTGATTTGCATATGGCCAGGTCTAAACTGGGGTGGCCTGGTGAGCATATGAATGATGGATTTAACCCAGATCTCTTGACTGGTGGTGAATGTTTTGATTTGTTCTGCATTCCGTCCATCAATGGTGTGTCTTTTGCTTTCTCGCCCTAAGTGCGCCAGGTGTGCCCAGACGTGGGTCAGGGGCTCACTATGTCACTGAAATCATGCTATCCTGGCTGAAGAGGGGTTAAATCCCGAAACCAGTCCTAGGATCCTTGTTTCCCATCCAGGGAGGACCTGGCTTGGCAGTTCGGGCTGGAGTGTTCCCATGAGGCACAGGGTCAAGACTGATTTGCATATGGCCAGGTCTAAACTGGGGTGGTATGGTGAGCAAAAGAATGATGGATTTAACCCAGATCTCTTGACTGGGGTGAATGTTTTGATTTGTTCTGCATTTCATCCATCAATTGTGTGTCTTTTGCTTTCTTGCCCTAAGTGCGCCAGGTATGCCCAGACGTGGTTTCTGGGCTCACTGTGCCACTGGAATCAATCTATCCTGGCTGAGGAGGGGTGAATCCCTGAAACCGGTCCTAGGATGCTTGTTTCTGGTCCAGGGAGGACCTGGCTTGGCAGTTAGGGCTTGACTATTCCCATGAGGAACAGGGTGAAGACTGATTTGCATATGACCAGGTCTAATCTGGGGTGGCATGGTGAGCAAAAGAATGATGGATTTAACCCAGATCTCTTGACTGTGGGTGAATGTTTTGACTTGTTCTCCATTACGTCCATCAATTGTGTGTCTTTTGCTTTCTCGCCCTATGTATGCCAGGTATGCCCAGACGTGGGTCCTGGGCTCACTGTGCCACTGCAATCAAGCTATCCTAGCTGAAGAGGGGTGATTCTCCAAAACTGATCCTAGGATGCTTCTTTCCGATCCAGGGAGGACCTGGCTTGGCAGTTCGGACTGGACTATTCCCATGAGGAACAGGGTCAAGACTGATTTTCATATGGCCAGGTCTAAACTGGGGTGGCATGGTGAGCATAAGAATGATGGATTTAACCCAGATCTCTTGACTGGTGGTGAATGTTTTGATTTGTTCTGCATTCCGTCCATCAATGGTGTATCTTTTGCTTTCTCGCCCTAAGTGCGCCAGGTGTGCCCAGACGTGGGTCCGGGGCTCACTAAGGAACTGAAATCATGCTATCCTGGCTGAAGAGGGGTGAAATCTCGAAACCAGTCCAAGGATCCTTGTTTCCCATCCAGGGAGGACCTGGCTTGGCAGTTCGGGCTGGAGTGTTCCCATGAGGCACAGGGTCAAGACTGATTTGCATTTGGCCAGGTCTAAACTTGGTGGTATGGTGAGCAAAAGAATGATGGATTTAACCCAGATCTCTTGACTGGGGTGAATGTTTTGATTTGTTCTGCATTTCATCCATCAATTGTGTGTCTTTTGCTTTCTTGCCCTAAGTGTGCCAGGTATGCCCAGACGTGGGTCCTGGGCTCACTGTGCCACTGGAATCAATCTATCCTGGCTGAGGAGGGGTGAATCCCCGAAACCGGTCCTAGGATGCTTGTTTCCGGTCCAGGGAGGACCTGGCTTGGCAGTTAGGGCTGGACTATTCCCATGAGGAACAGGGTCAAGACTGATTTGCATATGACCAGGTCTAATCTGGGGTGGCATGGTGAGCAAAAGATTGATTGATTTAACCCAGATCTCTTGACTGGGGGTGAATGTTCTGATTTGTTCTGCATTCGGTCCATCAATTGTGTGTCTTTTTCTTTCTTGCCCTAAGTGCGCCAGATATGCCCATACGTGGGTCCTGGGCCCACTGTGCCACTGGAATCAAGCTATCCTGGCTGAAGAGGGGTAAAACCCTGAAATCGGTCCTAGGATGCTTGTTTGCGGTCCAGGGAGGACCTGGCTTGGCTGTTCGGGCTGGACTGTTCCTATGAGGCACAGGGTCAAGACTGATTTGCATATGGCCAGGTCTAAACTGGGGTGGCATGGTGAGCAAAAGAATGATGGATTTAACCCAGGTCTCTTGACTTTGGCTGAATGTTTTGATTTGTTCTGCATTCGGTCCATCAATTGTGTGTCTTTTACTTTCTCGCCCTAAGTGCGCCAGATATGCCCATACGTGGGTCCTGGGCCCACTGTGCCACTGGAATCAAGCTATCCTGGCTGAAGAGGGGTAAAACCCTGAAATCGGTCCTAGGATGCTTGTTTGCGGTCCAGGGAGGACCTGGCTTGGCTGTTCGGGCTGGACTGTTCCTATGAGGCACAGGGTCAAGACTGATTTGCATATGGCCAGGTCTAAACTGGGGTGGCATGGTGAGCAAAAGAATGATTGATTTAACCCAGGTCTCTTGACTTTGGCTGAATGTTTTGATTTGTTGTGCATCCGTCCATTAATTGGGCGTCTTTTTCTTTCTCGCCCTATGTACGCCAGGTGTGCCCAGACGTGGGTCCTGGGCTCACCATGCCACTGGAATCATGCTATCCTGGCTGAAGAGGGGTGAAATCCCGAAATCGGTCCTAGGATGCTTGTTTCCCATCCAGGGAGTACCTGCCTTTACAGTTCGGGCTGGACTGGCCCCATGAGGCACAGGGTCAAGACTGATTTGCATATGGGCAGGTCTAAACTGGGATGGCATGGTAAGCAAAAAAATGATGGGTTTAACCCAGATCTCTTGACTGTGGGTGAATGTTTTGACTTGTTCTCCATTACCTCCATCAATTGTGTGTCTTTTGCTTTCTCGCCCTATGTAGGCCAGGTATGCCCAGACGTGGGTCCTGGGCTAACTGTGCCACTGGAATCAAGCTATCCTAGCTGAAGAAGGATGATACCCCAAAACTGATCTTAGGATGCTTGTTTCCGATCCAGGGAGGACCTGGCTTGGCAGTTCGGGCTGGACTATTCCCATGAGGAACAGGGTCAAGACTGATTTGCATATGGCCAGGTCTAAACTGGGGTGGCCTGGTGAGCATAAGAATGATGGATTTAACCCAGATCTCTTGACTGGTGGTGAATGTTTTGATTTGTTCTGCATTCCGTCCATCAATGGTGTGTCTTTTGCTTTCTCGCCCTAAGTGCGCCAGGTGTGCCCAGACGTGGGTCCGGGGCTCACTATGTCACTGAAATCATGCTATCCTGGCTGAAGAGGGGTTAAATTCCGAAACCAGTCCTAGGATCCTTGTTTCCCATCCAGGGAGGACCTGGCTTGGAAGTTCGGGCTGGAGTGTTCCCATGAGGCACAGGGTCAAGACTGATTTGCATATGGCCAGGTCTAAACTGGGGTGGTATGGTGAGCAAAAGAATGATGGATTTAACCCAGATCTCTTGACTGGGGTGAATGTTTTGATTTGTTCTGCATTTCATCCATCAATTGTGTGTCTTTTGCTTTCTTGCCCTAAGTGTGCCAGGTATGCCCAGACGTGGGTCCTGGGCTCACTGTGCCACTGGAATCAATCTATCCTGGCTGAGGAGGGGTGAATCCCCGAAACCGGTCCTAGGATGCTTGTTTCCGGTCCAGGGAGGACCTGGCTTGGCAGTTAGGGCTAGACTATTCCCATGAGGAACAGGGTCAAGACTGATTTGCATATGACCAGGTCTAATCTGGGTGGCATGGTGAGCAAAAGATTGATTGATTTAACCCAGATCTCTTGACTGGGGGTGAATGTTCTGATTTGTTCTGCATTCGGTCCATCAATTGTGTGTCTTTTTCTTTCTTGCCCTAAGTGTGCCAGATATGCCCATACGTGGGTCCTGGGCCCACTGTGCCACTGGAATCAAGCTATCCTGGCTGAAGAGGGGTAAAACCCTGAAATCAGTCCTAGGATGCTTGTTTGCGGTCCAGGGAGGACCTGGCTTGGCTGTTCGGGCTGGACTGTTCCTATGAGGCACAGGGTCAAGACTGATTTGCATATGGCCAGGTCTAAACTGGGGTGGCATGGTGAGCAAAAGAATGATTGATTTAACCCAGGTCTCTTGACTTTGGCTGAATGTTTTGATTTGTTGTGCATCCGTCCATTAATTGGGTGTCTTTTTCTTTCTCGCCCTATGTACGCCAGGTGTGCCCAGACGTGGGTCCTGGGCTCACCATGCCACTGGAATCATGCTACCCTGGCTGAAGAGGGGTGAAATCCCGAAATCGGTCCTAGGATGCTTGTTTCCCATCCAGGGAGTACCTGCCTTTACAGTTCGGGCTGGACTGGCCCCATGAGGCACAGGGTCAAGACTGATTTGCATATGGGCAGGTCTAAACTGGGATGGCATGGTAAGCAAAAAAATGATGGGTTTAACCCAGATCTCTTGACTGTGGGTGAATGTTTTGACTTATTCTCCATTACCACCATCAATTGTGTGTCTTTTGCTTTCTCGCCCTATGTAGGCCAGGTATGCCCAGACGTGGGTCCTGGGCTAACTGTGCCACTGGAATCAAGCTATCCTAGCTGAATAAGGATGATACCCCAAAACTGATCTTAGGATGCTTGTTTCCGATAGGGAGGACCTGGCTTGGCAGTTCGGGCTGGACTATTCCCATGAGGAACAGGGTCAAAACTGATTTGCATATGGCCAGGTCTAAACTGGGGTGGCCTGGTGAGCATAAGAATGATGGATTTAACCCAGATCTCTTGACTGGTGGTGAATGTTTTGATTTGTTCTGCATTCCGTCCATCAATGGTGTGTCTTTTGCTTTCTCGCCCTAAGTGCGCCAGGTGTGCCCAGACGTGGGTCCGGGGCTCACTATGTCACTGAAATCATGCTATCCTGGCTGAAGAGGGGTTAAATCCCGAAACCAGTCCTAGGATCCTTGTTTCCCATCCAGGGAGGACCTGGCTTGGCAGTTCGGGCTGGAGTGTTCCCATGAGGCACAGGGTCAAGACTGATTTGCATATGGCCAGGTCTAAACTGGGGTGGTATGGTGAGCAAAAGAATGATGGATTTAACCCAGATCTCTTGACTGGGGTGAATGTTTTGATTTGTTCTGCATTTCATCCATCAATTGTGTGTCTTTTGCTTTCTTGCCCTAAGTGCGCCAGGTATGCCCAGACGTGGTTTCTGGGCTCACTGTGCCACTGGAATCAATCTATCCTGGCTGAGGAGGGGTGAATCCCTGAAACCGGTCCTAGGATGCTTGTTTCTGGTCCAGGGAGGACCTGGCTTGGCAGTTAGGGCTTGACTATTCCCATGAGGAACAGGGTGAAGACTGATTTGCATATGACCAGGTCTAATCTGGGGTGGCATGGTGAGCAAAAGAATGATGGATTTAACCCAGATCTCTTGACTGGGGGTGAATGTTTTGATTTGTTCTGGATTCCGTCCATCAATTGTGTGTCTTTTCCTTTCTCATCCTAAGTGCGCCAGGTATGTCCAGACGTGGGTCTTGGGCTCACTGTGCCACTGGAATCAAGCTATCCTGGCAGAAGTAGGGTGAAACCCAGTAACCGGTCCTAGGATGCTTCTTTCCGGTCCAGGGAGTACCTGGCATGGCAGTTCGGGCTGGACTGTTCCCATGAGGCACAGTGTCAAGACTGATTTGCATATGGCCAGGTCTAAACTGGGGTGGAATGCTGAGCAAAAGAATGATGGGTTTAACCCAGATCTCTTGACTGGGGGTGAGTGTTTTGATTTGTTCTGCATTCAGTCCATAAATTGTGTGTCTTTTGCTTACTTTCGCACTGGCCAATATGATTACTGCTAGATCACTTGCTCAAGAAAATTCTTCCCAAATACGGGTATTGCTTTACTATGACAAGTTTATCTTTCCCTAGAAACCAATGCATATTTTTCCTAACTCTACATCTCCAAGACCTCAAAACTATAATTTTACTTTTTGAAAACATTCATTAAACAAAAATGATCATCAGAGTAGTGACCTAGGTCTTTAAGTCACCTTTGTAAACCTATTGTAGTTAAATCCAATGGAATGGCGTCATCCGCATAAAGTAGACAATTCAATTCTACAGGTCATAATTTCGGTGAGTCCCCTTTGCTGTTCCCCACCCGGCTCAGCACTTCATTAAAGTACAAAGAGAAAAGGAGAGGGGCTAATAAACACCCATACCCTTACCCATTGTGAGTTTCCACTTTACTCAACAGGCCCTGGTTGCCTCCCATCAGCACCTGTGTCCAAGATGAAGAGTGTAATGCAATGATCAGTCTTAACAAATGCACTGGAATCCCCATTGCGGACAGTTTCCTGTGCAGCATCCCCCAGTCCACCTGGTCGAAGGCAGTGGAGAAACCTCTCAAGGCGGCATACAAGGCCGTTCCCTTGCCTACTGGATATTTTTTGATCAAGGGTTGTAGAACAGTGATGTCATCTAAAGTGCCACTATGCTTATGGAACCCCGCTTGCTCTACGGGTACAAGGTCATTACCAACAGCCCAATCCTGGAGATGAAGATGTATGTTCCTAGCAAACAGTTTTCCGGTTGCATTCAGTAATGAAATCTGTCTAAAGCTGGCTCAAGATGTTTTAGGGCCCTTTTTATATAGTGGAACTGCTATGCTTCCTCTCCAAAAGGACGGAATAATCCCGTAAGCATAGCAGTAAGAGAACACCAGGTAAAGGAAATTAGCCCATGTGAGGCTGCCTTGTTTATTATCTGCCCAATATTTACGTGAATTACCAGATTGTGCAACCTCTCTCAATTTAATCAATTTTGAACCCTCCACCCCCTACATTCAGAAGCATTCAATCTGGTTCTTACCCGCTGTAATCTATTAATTTTCCTTTGCCTAGTCAATTGGTCCCTTACTAAGGCACTTAATTCCTGGTTTAACTTTTTTACCTCCCACAATGCAACCACTGGGAGGTTAATGACATTAACTCATTTTTTTCTTCCATATGATCTGAATAGAGCCTAATGTTTCTCAAGCCAGATGGTGGCATTTTCCTGACTGGGACCAGAGCTCGGATTCTTAACAAGCCTCCTCTAGCATGTCAGATTTTTATTAAACCAATAGGTACACCCATTTGTTTTATTGTACATTATATTTAAATTTCGCAGATTCTAAAACTCAAGCATCTTGAGTTCCAAATTGACATCCACTGATAAAATACTGTGGTCGCCCAGGTCTGTCCTCAGTACCTTAAACTGAGTACATGCTCCAAAGAGTTGATGTGATACCACCACATAGTCAATTAGTAACTGCCCCGAGCGGCATGAAAAGTATGGGAGGCGGGGGCGCCTCTGGGAATCTCCCATTTAATATGACAAGATCATTAGTTCTCAGACAATCCAAAAGACTCAATCCTCACCTATCCAATCTAGTATGGCCTGGCAACATTATTTCAGGGATGGTCCATACATCTTCCAACTCTCGGTTGCTGAACCGAGAGTTGGATTAATTTTGCCAGAGAGGAACAATTTGAGATTTTAGCAATAAAATCACCCACCACATATATAAGTGTACACACTTCTGAAGTACTAATTTTATGCACAGAAGAAAACATTTAATCTATAAGAAAGTCAGAAGCCCTCCCAGGTGGAATGTACATTTACCAGTAAAAAGGTTGAGTACTGACCTCGTGCTACATTAACCATGGTCAGTTTTTAACACATACAAAGATTTGACGGATCAAAAAAAAACAGAGGATTCCAGTTTATACTGCCACTAAGTAAAATATCTAGACCTCCACTTTCATGGACTTTTACTGAAGGTTTTGCTGAACAACAAAAGACAAAAAAAAATCTCAAAACTAAAATCTACACAACTCCATGTTTCCTGAAGGCAGATTATCATTGAATCATATGTCATTAAGGAGCTTAGCTTAAAGCTTGTGTGTCCTACACCTGCCATGTTCAAGGACAGGATTCTTCCCAAGGGGTTACCTCTGCACCATAGGGAGTTTTATATTTTCTTTATAAGCATTCAATGAACCAGCGACCCAACTCCACTGGGCCAATTCAACTTCCCCACTGGGTTTGATAGTCCTTCATTCCTCTTATCCCGCAATGTTAATTGCTCTTTTCCCTATTTTACTACCAACCGAAATTGTAATATCTTTAAGGTTTACAATTCCTCTGCTATTGGATTTTACTCTACTTAAGCCCTGGCAGTATTTCTTATGGAATTCAATCTGAGCAACTACTGGCTCCTCAGATGAAAAAATATCAATCTAATTTTTCCTGAAATGATGAACATTCGCTAGGACTAACATTGCGATTATCCCGGAGCTAAAAGTAACTTTGGAATTCAGGAGTCCACTTTGATGGTCTAATAAAACCAGCGGAATATCTCTACTTGTTACCAATCTCAGGTCCTCGATTTTGAATAATAACTACAAGTCGACCGGGCAGAAAAGAGTTTAATATGGTGGCGATGTTTGTTAGACACCGCCAGCCATATTACTATGGGGGCAGAAACATGCCTTTTCGTGGCGGCATTGCCGCCATGGAAAGGCATGCGGGAATTGCTTGCGGGGTACGTTGCGGGCCCCTATGGACTCTGGGGGGTGGGGGGTGCAAATGGGGGGTACCTATGGTACCCCCCTGCAGTTCCATGCACAACATGGCAGGCACCGTTATTAATTGGATAATATTTTTTTATAAATAATTAGTAAATATGTTAATTGTGTAATTTGTTTATGAATTGGTTGTGGGTTGATAGGGGAGTAGGGTGGGAAGTAATTTAATTTTAATAAAATGTGTATTCGTTTTTTAACTACAATATTTATTCAAATTTAGTGGTAATTGTGTGAACTAATTTATTTTTAATTGTTTTTAATTTGCTTGTTAATTGTTATCAGTTAATTCATTAATTGTTAAATAATTAGGATAATTATGTAATATTTTACAATATTGGTGGTGACGTTTATAGAGGAGTATAGTGGGAAGAAAATTATTTTTGAAAATTAATTATTTGTTAAATAATGTTATTTATTTTGCAAGAGTGGGAATACTAAATTATTCCCCTCCGCTATCCAACACTTTCCCTACTGTTACACTTGGTGGAGTGGGAATAGTAAATTATTCCCACTCGCTATCCAACACTTTCCCTGCTGTTGCACTTGTTGGAGTGGGAATAGTAATTTTTACCCACCCGCTATCCAACATTTTCCCTACTGTTGCACTCGCTGGAGTGGGAATAGAAATGTTTACATACCCGCTATCCAACACTTTCCCTAATGTTGCACTTACTGGAGTGGGTATAGCAATTTTTACCCATCCACTATCCTACACTTTCCCTACTGTTGCACTCACTGGAGTGGGAATAGTATTTTTTACCAACCTGCTATCCAACACTTTTACTACTGTTGCACTCATTGGAGTGGGAATACTAATTTTTTCATACCCGCTATTCAACACTTTCCCTACTGTTGCACTCACTGGAGTGGAATAGTAAATTATTCCAATTATTCCCCTCCGCTATCCAACACTTTTCCTACTGTTGCACTTTCTGTATTGGGAATAGTAGTTGTATCCCCTACGCTATCCATCATGTCCCTACTTTTATAGATAATGTACTGTAATTTATTTGTAAAATAAATATGAATTTTAATATTTTAATTTATTATAAATATTTCATTTTTAATATTACAGGTTGTTAGATCTGGGGGTATCTAGTTGGCAATGGTTATCACCTTTGTCCAAATAGGGACCCTTACTTCTAAGTCAGGACAAGGGGATTACTCTCCTTAATAACCCCTGCTCACCCCCTTGGTAGCTTGGCACGAGCAGACTGGCTTATCTCAGAGGCAGTGTGTTAAGCATTTGTGAATATACACAGTAATACAGTGATAACACTACAGATGGACACAAAACAGGTTTTATAAAAATAGGTATTTTTTATATAGACTTAAACACAAGACCACAAACAACAAAAATCCACAATACTATACTAAAGGTTACTTAAAAGATGATCAAAGTCTCTTAATTCAAGTTGATGGTAAATGCGACAAAGTTCTCAACAAAGTTCTTGGATGCGGCACGCAAAGGAAACAAAAGGCTCGCAGAAGGGGAGATGCGTCGGTTCCGTGACCCGGGGGAACGGTTGCGTCCTTCCTCAATGCTTGAGCAGAGTAGGGGACTTGTCGTGAGCCTTACCGGTGTGAAGGTAATGCGTAGATTCTCGACCTGTTGCAGTGCGCAAGATGGTGCCTTGATGCGATGCGATGACGATGCGATGATCCAGTTGCGATGCGAGAAGATGGCGCCCTTGATGCGGCGATGCGATGATGATGCGATGACGCCCTGGCAGCCTTGCGATGACTCTGTACTTTGGAGCCGTGACAGACCCTGCGATGCGCTTCTCCGGTGATGCGATGACAGCTCTCTCTATGCGTCGCGCTTCTCCGGTGATGCGACAGCAGACAGCTTCGATGAACACACGCTCCCAGAGAGATGCGACGAACTCTCGCTTCTCCGGCGTTGCGATGATTTCAGCTGCGGCGGCGACACGCTTCTCTCGATCTGTCGCGCTACCAGCTCCCAGCGGCACGCAAGTGACTGGAGTCAGAATTCCCAGCAAGGAAATTCAGGAGGGAGCTGGGGGTGAAGTATTTTGGCCCTGAGACTTCAGAAGGAGGCAAGCACAATTCAAGCCTTTGGAGAATATTCTGTAGATGAAAGTCCTTACAAAGTTCCTTCTCCTTTCCCTTGGCAATGAAGCAACCACTGGAGGCCAACCCAGCAAACAGCACACTGGCAGAGGGGCAGTCCAAACTCATGCAGCTTCCTTGGTTTTTCTCCTTGGCATAAAGGTTTCTTGTTCCAGAAGTGATCTAAAGTCTGTGGGACTGGGTCCCAATATTTATACAAAAAATCCTTTGTTCTAACCAGTTCCTGAGCACTGTGTTTACATGACTCTTCTATTCCTTTCACTGTGCAGGGCAGAAACATCAGACGCCCCACAGGAGGTGGAGCCAGCACAGGGGAGGGAAGATGCAGCTCTGGAGCACTCTGTTGACAGGATTCCCCTTCTCCTTTCAATGTGCAGGGCAGAGACATCAGACAAGCCACAGGGGGTGGAGCCAGCCTTGTGGAGGGAAGGCCCAGCCCTATTCAGGTCCCAGGTGAACTCTCCCCCTCCCATCTGGAGGTAAATCTCCCTATTCACCACTGGGCTGTCCCAGTCTCCTGGAATTTCCCCAGCCCTGTCACACACAAACCCAGACAAGGAATACACAAGTCAGCAGAGGGGGGCTCAAATGGTTAGGCAACCAAATACCTACTTTCTAAAAGTGGTATTTGCAAACACAGAATATTAAAATAAACTTTACTAAAAGATGTATTTTATTATTCTGAGTTCAGGCATACTAAGCTCGAATTTCTACCATGTTCCCTGAGTCAGTTAGGATTGTAGGGATGTAACAATCTTCACTGCCCATTCTAATCTATGAGAACAGGTAGCCTTCAATAGTGAAAATGGCTGTAATTCACTACTAGAACATGCTACACACATCAGAGCATGTCCTACCTTATTCTTACAATGCACCCTGCCCTTGGGCCTACCATAGGGGTGTCTAATATGAAGCAAAGGGAAGGTTGAAGGACTGGCAAGTGGGTGCACTTGGCCAAGTCGACATAGTAGTCACAGACTACACACATGCCTTGCAATGGCAGGCCTGAGACACACTTTACAAGCTGCTTCTGTGGGTGGCACAACCAGTGCTGCAAGCCCACCAGCAGCATTTGCTCTACAAGCCCTGGGCACACATGGTGCACTGTACTAGGGGCTGACAGTACATCAAATAAGCCAATCATGGAATCCAATCAGTATATCAATTTAACATAGGGAGCACTTGCACTGTGGCACTGATTAGCAGTGGCACAGGGCCCAAAACATACAACCAGCAAAAATATGTCAAAACAGAGGAGGCAATCCATCAAAAATGGAAGGGAGACTCACGCCAATGATGTCAGGTCTAACACAGGTTTGTTTATATATATATATATATATATATATATTACCTACTGGCGGTCGCCAGTAGGTATATATAGTTAGGATTTTTTCTCTATGGGATTTTTGAAAATTCTATGTCTAATAACTTTGGCGTTTGTGGACGGAATTGGCTGAAATTTTCAGGAAAATGGCACATTTTGTTTCTGAGCAGCCCTTGAAAATTTGGGGGGGGTTCGTCAAGGGGGGGCCGAGAAAAAAGGGGGGTCCCAAAACGTGTTTTTAACATTGAGTTTTCCATAGGGCGGTTGGCCTCACTTTTAGCCCGAACGGCTGAATGGATTTGCACGAAACTTGGCAAAATTGTAGGGACTGGTAGCCCGATGTGCCTTTGCTAGGTCTCAATATATGTGCTCCAGTGGATTTTGAGAAATTAACGTTCAAAAAAAGATATATATCTGTAACAGCGGACCGGGCAGCGCTCCGGTTCGCGGACTTTTCGCGGTACGGAGCTTTGTGAAGCGAAGCTGATTGGTTCTCCGGCGTCTGTGAACATTCCAAACAGTCCGTAGCGGCCGCCATCTTGTCTCTCGGTAGGATCGAGAGACAAGAGGAGGCCAAAGCGAAGGGGCAAATGACCATAAGGGGGCATAGTAGATCCTCGCTGACCCCCTAGGTTTGATGTGGAGGTTTTAAAAGGGCCCCGCGGGGCAAAAAAAAAAAATAAGAATAATAATCGAACGGCTGAATGGATTTGCACGAAACTTGGTAAAATATTAGGGACTGGTAGCCCGATGTGCCTTTGCTAGGTCTCAATATATGTGCTCCAGTGGATTTTGAGAAATTAACGTTCAAAAAAAGATATATATCTGTAACAGCGCTCCGCTTCGCGTAACGGAGTTTTGCGAAGCTGATTGGTTCTCCGGCGTCTGTAAACATTGCAAACAGTCCGTAGCGGCCGCCATCTTGTCTCTCGGTAGGATCGAGAGACAAGAGGAGGCCAAAGCGAAGGGGCAAATGACCATAAGGGGGCATAGTAGATCCTCCTTGACCTCTTAGGTTTGATGTGGAGGTTTTAAAAAGGCCCCGCGGGGCAAAAAAAATAATAATAATAATAATCGAACGGCTGAATGGATTTGCACGAAACTTGGCAAAATTGTAGGGACTGGTAGCTCGATGTGCCTTTGCTAGGTCTCAATATATGTGCTTCAGTGGATTTTGAGAAATTAACGTTCAAAAACAAGATATATATTTGTAACAGCGCTCCGCTTCGCGGAGATAAAATTATATCTGTATTACCTAGCTGTTGCTAACACCAGTTAGCGACGGCTAGTAGGAGATAGCGACCATCTTGGGCCCCACTTTGCATGTGAGTGATATTTATCACTAATGACATGCAAAGTGGGCATGCCAAGATGTTAGCGACTGGAAACAGTCGCTAACATCGCTATCTCCTATTATCAACTTTTGGAAATATTCGCGATAAGCGCGAATATCTCCAAAAGCTAGCACCTACCCTGAGCAGTTCTTAGCCATGTTATCCAATGGGAGGTGGATAACATGGCTAAGAGCATTAGCTCGGTAATGCATGAATATCGCTGAGTTTTCAGCGATATTAATGCATTGCGGTCGTTTTTTATCGTATTTGCGATAAACCTTGATAATAGCAAGGTTTATCTGCGATAATTTCTGACGATGCTTAGCGGTAAAAAAATCGTTGCTAAGCATCGTTAGGGATAAATATCGCTTAACTTTGGTAATATGCCCCAACGTCTGTTAACGTTCGATTCGAAGGAAATCAGGAAGTGTTGAAAAACATTGTCTGCGCCATCGTGCCTTTTTTCAAATGCCACACTTTTGTCGTGCACGGCAGTCATTTTAGATGCCTTGACCAGACCCACTCTGTGCACGCTGTCGATCCTTAGCATGGCTCCCCACCCTCGCAAGCATCTCCCCCAGGCAGTGGTCACCCCCGCTCTCTGTCTTATGCATGGGTAATAAACCACCCCCCATCTGCGCTGCTCTTCCCTGAGAATCACACCCTGTGCCCGCCCGACACCTCCCTTTCGCCCTATTCACTACCGCACCCTCTGACACTCCTTTTCCTCTGTGTCCGATTGTCCAGGCCGGTCCTAGGGTATCAGCTAGCCCTGCAGATGTAGTTTATGGCCCCAGCTGTAAAGAATCACCCCTCTTCAAAGGAGTTATAGTAGATCAAGGCCCACACTCGATGAGATCCGTCACAGCAGACGCGTTCCTATTATCTGAAAACCATCCTGTATTGTGATTGGGGAGGGGACCGAGCCTGAAGCGGAAGATTCCAGGGATGACTCTTTGTACATCAAAGTTTTTACAATTATGTGTCACATTAAAAATATATAGCACTCCAACAAAGTAGTAAGATTATAAAACTTTAATAACTTATAAATATATACAAGAAAACAAAAACAGTAATAACATATAAACATTTTTAGGGAAAAACAACGAAGTAGCGGTCGGCTGTGCGAATAGTCCCAACGCAGCACAACGTCCAGATTTCTGGCGTGGGGCGTCGCGGGGGGTGGGTCATCAGTAGCAAACTGTTGTGCGAATAGTTCCAAGGCAGCAGAACGATGGCACCAAGGTGATGTCCAGTAAGTTGCCGCACTGGTTTTGGTATCCTACAATGCTGCTCCGAATAACGGCGTGGGGCGCCCCGGGGGAGGCGGCGTGAACGGGCCTCTCCAGGTGGAGTCTCGTCTGTTGTAGTGGGGCGCCCCTTTACCGTTTCAGTTGCCATTCCGTCCGCTTTTGGTCCACTGTGTCAAAAGCCGCAATTCAGCTGAGTTGCGCCCACTCTTGCGGTGCAGCGATAGGCGGCTGTCACAGGACTCTCAAATTGGCGGCAGGCTGTTTCCTTTTTGGGCCTGGTCCACTGAAATGGCCCTGGGACACCTTGGAAATCGGACGCTTGTCTGCTAGGTCTTGGACCCCATTCTCGAAAGCGTCCCCTCCGCCTTGAGGATTCATCAAAAGTTTTGGGGGCCCCCGACTCCTGTAGGCTTCTGGTGGGGAGCGGCTGCCATGATTGCTCGCGGAATGACCACGACGGAGCTACGAGATGGTGGTGCTCTCATGCTGACGCCAGCTTCAGTCTGAAACATCCAGAAACAAGGTGGGGCTTTCATCGTTTGGGAAAAAAAAAAAGTTTTCATCCAATGAAAAGTGTTGTTTTTAGGTCATATGATCAAGCCTTCCATCATTAGGAAACCAAAAGTAAAATGAACCAATGAAAAGTTTTATAAACAAGTCACATGACCTGTTATGCGGCATAGGGTATAAAATGCGGAGAAAATACGTTGGCACGTGAGGCGGCGTCAGTAGCGGACCGATGTGCGAATAGGCCGAAGGCAACACAACGCGCCAAGATCCGGATGGCACCGAGGTGGTGTCCAGCAAGTTGCAGCACTGGTGTGGCCATCCTACAATGCTGAAAGTCGGCGTGGGGCGCCACGTTGGCCTGTGAGTTTGCGTCAGTAGCGGACCGATGTGCGAATAGGCCGAAGGCAGCACAACGCGCCAAGATCCGGATGGCACCGAGGTGGTGTCTAGTAAGTTGCCGCACTGGTGTGGCCATCCTACAATGTTGAAAGTCGGCGTGGGGCGCCCCGTTGGCCTGTGAGATGGCGTCAGTAGCGGACCGATGTGCGAATGGGGCCAAAGGCAGCGCAACAATATTTTCTGACTAGAAGACACCACAAGGCGCTGAGATGCCAAGATTCGGATGGCACCGAGGTGGTGTCTAGCAAGTTGTGGTACTGGTGTGGCCATCCTACAATGGTAAAAGTCGGCGTGGGGCGCCCCGTTGGGCTGTGAGATGGCGTCAGTAGCGGACCGATGTGCGAATGGGGCCAAAGGCAGCGCAACAATATTTTCTGTATGGAAGATACCACTAGGCGTTGAGATGCCAAGATCCGGATGGCACCGAGGTGATGTCTAGCAAGTTGCTGTACTGGTGTGGTCATCCTACAATGCTGAAACTCGGCGTGGGGCGCCCCATTAGCCTGTGAGATGGCGTCAGTAGCGGACCGATGTGTGAATAGGCCGGAACCAGCACAAGGCGCCAAGATCCGGATGTCACCGTGGTGGTTTCATAGTTGAGAGGCACTTCATCTGCAGTGGGGCGCCGAGATCCGGATGGCACCGAGGTGATGTCTAGCAAGTTGCTGTACTGGTGTGGTCATCCTACAATGCTGAAACTCGGCGTGGGGCGCCCCATTAGCCTGTGAGATGGCGTCAGTAGTGGACCGATGTGTGAATGGGGCAAAGGTAGCGCAAGAATATTTTCTGAATAGAAGACACCACAAGGCGCTGAGATGCCAAGATCCGGATGGCACCGAGGTGGTGTCTAGCAAGTTGTGGCACTGGTGTGGCCATCCTACAATGGTAAAAGTCGGCGTGGGGCGCCCTGTTGGCCTGTGAGATGGTGTCAGTAGCGGACCGATGTGCGAATGGGGCCAAAGGCAGCGCAACAATATTTTCTGACTAGAAGACACCACAAGGCGCTAAGATGCCAAGATCCGGATGGCACCGAGGTGATGTCTAGCAATTGCTGTACTGGTGTGGCCATCCTACAATGCTGAAACTCGGCGTGGGGCGCTCCATTAGCCTGTGAGATGGCGTCAGTAGCGGACCGATGTGCGAATGGGGCCAAAGGCAGCGCAACAATATTTTCTGAATAGAAGACACCACAAGGCGCTGAGATGCCAAGATCCGGATGGCACCGAGGTGGTGTCTAGTAAGGTGCACTGGTGTGGCCATCCTACAATGCTGAAAGTCGGCGTGGGGCGCCCCGTTGGCCTGTGAGATGGCGGCAGTAGCGGACCGATGTGCGAATGGGGCCAAAGGCAGCGCAACAATATTTTTGGAATAGAAGAGACCACAAGGCGCTGAGATTCGGTTAGCACCGAGGTGGTGTCTAGCAAGCTATGCAGCTGAGTTGCGTGCGCACTTGCGGCGAATAGGTCGAAGGCAGCACAACAATGTTTTCTGAATAGAAGACACCACAAGGCGCTGAGATTCGGTTACCACCGAGGTGATGTCTAGCAAGTTGCCGCACTGGTGTGGCCATCCTACAATACTGCTCCGAATAACGGCGTGGGGTGCCCGAAGGGGGGGGGGAGGCGGCGTGAACGGGCCTTCCTAGGTGGAGGCTCGTCTGCTGTAGTGGGGCTCCCCTTTACCGTTTCAGTTGCCATTCAGCTGAGTTTCGGCTGCTCTTGATGGTACAGCGACAGGCGGCTGCAACAGGACTCTCAAAATGGCGGCCTGTTCTTTGGATTTGGGCCTGGTCCACTAAAATGGCCCTGGGACACCTTAGAACTCGGACGCTCGATTTTTTTTTCCTTTCCTGTACATGCAAAAAAAGGTAAATGCCCGGTACGTTACACGCTTCATCTGCCACGATGAACTCTCCAGAGGAACCGAAAAAAAATATAGTTATGGTAACTATACCATGCATCGTCATATGGAGAGGTGGCACCAATTAATTATAGTGCTGCATAAAAGAGAGATTTGGAGGAGAACCCCTGACCTGCTAGTACATTCATCAAAGAAGTGGCACTGACAGCATCAGAGGCAAGGGAAACGGTCCCAAATATTTAGAAGAACTTTGGAAAGATTAAAATGACATGTTTAGATTGTGGCAAATTAATTTCATGTGGACAGATGAGTGTTACTCTAATAAATACAGCATATGAACATCATCATAGTCGATGGTTGGTAGAGACATTTTGACTATATCCTGGACCTGCCCGTCCTCGCCCAAAATGGCGCCGGAATAAATGGGACTCGTAACTCCTTGTTGTGTACTGGTTGCAGAACCTTGAAATCACGAGATACGTATGCAGTTTTGAAGCACATGGCGGGCGGGGACGAGAATTGATTGAATATTTCGACATCCCTATTGATATTAAGTTCTGATGTGTTATTGATTACTGTACTATTGAAAGTTCGAATTAACGTCACCCATGGTACTTGCCCGCAAATGTATATCTAGATAATTTTATTGTAACTGGCCCTGTCGTATTTTAATTATAAAATGTACGTCCACCGATTCCGTAACTGTTAGACACCTTAGTTCTTGCAACCTAATGGCCCGCCCGTTACGTTCCTCTACAGTGTAAATGTCTACTCATCATATACGATTACAGTTTGCTCCGTGGCCGGCCCACGTGGTTATAGGCTCGTATTTGTATAATGAAATTTTCACAATAAAGGTTTTTAAAAGAAAACATGGTAGTAGTATATACATTGGTAAAGTTTTTAATAATAGTCACTGTTTTAGAATCATTAAAAGGCAAGTGAAATAAAGCAGACCAATTACATGAAGGGTAAAAGGTATAATACGAAGGAACGCAGTAAAGATAAATGGTCAAGGGCTGTTGTGTTTTCTACTCCTGCAACATAAAGTGATCGATAAGAATCTCATATTCAGGCGTATCGGCGACTAAGACAGCAGGTCGACCCTCTTTTGCTCAACGGCTCCGTCATGGGACGAAGAAACGCTCTTTTTCTCGAAAAAAGAATATATTTTACTTGCAGGACAGTTGTAAATTTTCCGTGAAAGTACATTAGCCTGGAACATTATAACATATATTTAAGAAAAAATAATGTTCGGAAGTAATAAAAAGCGTAATTTTTAGGTCATATGACCAAGCCTTTCATCATTAGAATAAGAAAAGTAAAATGAACCAATGAAAAGTTTTATTAACAAGTCACATGACTTGTTATGCTTACGTTACGCGCTGCGCGCCCCGGATGACTTCCGGATGCGCTAACGCGGCGCATCATATGACGCATTACGCGACAACGCAGGTCCAGAATATAGTCAAAATGTCTCCACCAACCAGCGGTCGGAACACAACCCCTTTCAGCAGGCTAAATAGTTCTGTTAAATGACAACAGAAGGGACAGGCAACAAGAACCATCAGTCAAAGAGGGGAGGGCTAGTTCTTCTCTACCGGGTTACATTGGGGCGCTACCGGAACTGATCGAATTGGTAGTCTACAGTGTGTCTGGATGTTTCAGACTGAAGCTGGGGTTAGCATGAGAGCAGCACCATTTCGTAGCTCCGTCGTGGCCATTCCGCAACCAATCATGGCAGCCGCTCTTTATCGTTATTTTGGGCGGGGTGGGTGGCGGAGCCAAGCTGTTTTGCAGCCATCATTGTGTGGAGTTCAGTTCATCTCACTAGTTTTGTATTTGTCATGAGGGGTTGTTCCTAATGTTTCTATTTTAGCGAGGTCAAAAAGAGATCCCATTAGTGGCCTACTGATTTTGCTCGATTCCTTTTCTTTTTTTTTTACACGATTTTTCGTTATCTGCAAAGACTAAACAGAGTATTGCGACTCTGTGTTTGTTTGTAAATAGAGAATGAACCAAAGAGAACCAATTCTAAAACAGTAAATACTTGGATAACAATCAATCAAATGGAGAGAGAAGCAGGCACGACGTATTACAACGGGGGCAAAGGCCTGCGTTAACTACCCTTCACTATGTGCAAAGAGAGAGTACTCCTAATAGAAATGAGGGGGGGGGCACCATTCAAAGCAGATCAGTGTGCATAAACACGAAAATGTTTTCACTTACCACGTACTTGACATTCGACAGCTTATGATATTTGCTATTAAAAAACCATTGAAATTCACTGAAAAAACCATAGGTTATAGACCATATATAGTTAGGAATTAGCATTTACAAAACCTTGAAAATTCACTGAAAAAACCATAGGTTATAGACCATATATAGTTAGGAATTAGCATTTAAAAAACCTTATTTTACTCACACAAAACCATTGAAATTCCATATATAGTTAGTTGCACTAACTATATATCGCGCACCCGCAATCCACTGCTGATGATGTCACATATTACATCATTCATGACATGGTCAGTGACATCACTGATGACATCACTGATGACATCTCAAATGACATCACTGATGACATCACTGATGACATCTCAAATGACATCACTGATAACATCTCAAATGACATCACTGATGACATCTCAAATGACATCACTGATGACATCACTGATGACATCTCATTTGACATCAATGACCACATCACTGATGATATCATTCATGTGACAATACAATGCATCTCCTCACACTTTAATATAACCTCTGTTACACCCAGTGTTAAATACAGAGTATAATTTTTGAAACCATTGACACACCAATACTAGTTACTACATACGCACTCAGTGATTCCTATGTTTACACACACATTCACTCATTTACCCATACAATCATTCATACATACAATCACTCATCTTTACAACACTATCATATGCACTCATACACCTATACAGACTCTCACACTCTGTCACTCATCCATGGAGTTACTCACACACCTAGTCAGTCCTGTAAATAATCAATCACACTTCCATTTTCTAATCTATACAGTTAAACATAGAGCACCTTACATTTTGAAACATATACTAACACATACTTACTCTCTTATACAATCATTGATACAAGTACACATTGATCTGCACAGAGTCACACACCTCCCAGCCAGCCACACACACACTCAGTCTCCCATACAAATACTTGGGCAATCAATCAATAACCCATATAGTTACTCATATAGCTACTGACCAACACATGCAGCAGTTTACAGAACAACAGACATAATGATGCACAAATTAAGACAGTTTAGTCACTAACCCATGCACTCAGTGAGACACATTTAATCACTCACTCATACAGTCAGTCACGCACCTACTAAATCCTTCATCCAGACACTTCTACATCTACTCATTCTTCAATATGTAAAACATATTTAAACTTTTCAGAAACACACAGTCACTGGATGATGTCATCAGTGATGTCATTTGAGATGTCATCAGTGATGTCATCAGTGATGTCACTGACCATGTCATGAATGATGTAATATGTGACATCATCAGCAGTGGATTGCGGGTGCGCGATATATAGTTAGTGCAACTAACTATATATGGAATTTCAATGGTTTTGTGTGAGTAAAATAAGGTTTTTTAAATGCTAATTCCTAACTATATATGGTCTATAACCTATGGTTTTTTCAGTGAATTTTCAAGGTTTTGTAAATGCTAATTCCTAACTATATATGGTCTATAACCTATGGTTTTTTCAGTGAATATATATATATATATATATATATATATATATATATATATATATTACCTACTGGCGGTCGCCAGTAGGTATATATAGTTAGGATTTTTTCTCTATGGGTTTTTTGAAAATTCTATGTCTAATAACTTTGGCGTTTGTGGACGGAATTGGCTGAAATTTTCAGGAAAATGGCACATTTTGTTTCTGAGCAGCCCCTGAAAATTGGGGGGGGTTTCGTCCAGGGGGGGTCGAGAAAAAAGGGGGGTCCCAAAACGTGTTTTTAACATTGAGTTTTCCATAGGGCGGTTGGCCTCACTTTTAGCCCGAACGGCTGAATGGATTTGCACGAAACTTGGCAAAATTGTAGGGACTGGTAGCCCGATGTGCCTTTTGTAGGTCTCAATATATGTGCTCCAGTGGATTTTGAGAAATTAACGTTTAAAAAAAGATATATATCTGTAACAGCGGACTGGGCAGCGGCCCAGGACGCGTACTTTTCGCGCAACGGAGCTTTGTGAAGCGAAGCTGATTGGTTCTCCGGCGTCTGTCAACATTCCAAACAGTCCGTAGCGGCCGCCATCTTGTCTCTCGGTAGGATCGAGAGACAAGAGGAGGTCAAAACAAAGGGGGAAATAACTATAAGGGGGCATAGTAGATCCTCGCTGACCCCCTAGGTTTGATGTGGAGGTTTTAAAAGGGCCCCGCGGGGCAAAAAAAAATAATAATAATAATAATCGAACGGCTGAATGGATTTGCACGAAACTTGGCAAAATTGTAGGGACTGGTAGCCCGATGTGCCTTTGCTAGGTCTCAATATATGTGCTTCAGTGGATTTTGAGAAATTAACGTTCAAAAAAAGATATATATCTGTAACAGCGCACCGCTTCGCGTACTTTTCGCGTTACGGAGCTTTGCGAAGCGAAGCTGATTGGCTCTCCGGTGTCTGTAAACATTCCAAACAGTACGTAGCGGCCGCCATCTTGTCTCTCGGTAGGATCGAGAGACAAGAGGAGGCCAAAGCGAAGGGGCAAATGACCATAAGGGGGCATAGTAGATCCTCGCTGACCCCCTAGGTTTGATGTGGAGGTTTTAAAAGGGCCCCGCGGGGCAAAAAAAAAAATAATAATAATAATCGAACGGCTGATGACCATAAGGGGGCATAGTAGATCCTCGCTGACCCCCTAGGTTTGATGTGGAGGTTTTAAAAGGGCCCCGCGGGGCAAAAAAAAATAATAATAATAATAATCGAACGGCTGAATGGATTTGCACGAAACTTGGTAAAATATTAGGGACTGGTAGCCCGATGTGCCTTTGCTATGTCTCAATATATGTGCTTCAGTGCATTTTGAGAAATTAACGTTCAAAAACAAGATATATATCTGTAACAGCGCTCCGCTTCGCGGAGATAAAATTATATGTGTATTACCTAGCTGTTGCTAACACCAGTTAGCGACGGCTAGTAGGAGATAGCGACCATCTTGGGTCCCACTTTGCATGTGAGTGATATTTATCACTAATGACATGCAAAGTGGGCATGCCAAGATGTTAGCGACTGGAAACAGTCGCTAACATCGCTATCTCCTATTATCAACTTTTGGAAATATTCGAGATAAGCGCGAATATCTCCAAAAAGTAACAGCTGCCCTGAGCAGTTCTTAGCCATGTTATCCAATGGGAGGTGGATAACATGGCTAAGAGCATTAGCTCGGTAATGCATGAATATCGCGGAGTTTTCAGCGACATTAATGCATTGCGCTCGTTTTTTATCGTATTTGCGATAAACCTTGATAATAGCAAGGTTTATCTGCGATAATTTCTGACGGTAAAAAAATCTTTGCAATGCATCGTTAGGGATAAATATCGCTTAACTTTGGTAATATGCCCCAACGTCTGTTAACGTTCGATTCGAAGGAAATCAGGAATTGTTGAAAAACATTGTGTGCGCCATCTTGTCTTTTTTCAAATGCCACACTTTTGTCGTGCACGGCAGCCATTTTAGATGCCTTGACCAGATCCACTCTGTGAACGCTGTCGATCCTTACCATGGCTCCCCACCCTCGCAAGCATCTCCCCCAGGCAGTGGTCACCCCCGCTCTCTGTTTTATGCATGGGTAATAAACCTCCCCCCATCTGCGCTGTTCTTCCCTGAGAATCACACCCTGTGCCCGCCCGACACCTCCCTTTCGCCCTATTCACTACCGCACCCTCTGACACTCCTTTTCCTCTGTGTCCGATTGTCCAGGCCGGTCCTAGGCTATCAGCTAGCCCTGCAGATGTAGTTTATGGCCACAGCTGTAAAGAATCACCCGTCTTCAAAGGAGTTATAGTAGATCAAGGCCCACACTCGATGAGATCCGTCACAGCAGAAGCGTTGCTATTATCTGAAAACCATCCTGTATTGTGATTGGGGAGGGGACCGAGCGTGAAGCGGAAGATTCCAGGGATGACTCTTTGTACATCAAAGTTTTTACAATTATGTGTCACATTAAAAATATATAGCACTCCGACAAAGTAGTAAGATTATAAAACTTTAATAATTTATAAATATATACAAGAAAACAAAAATAGTAATAACATATAAACATTTTTAGAGAAAAACAACGAAGTAGCGGTCGGCTGTGCGAATAGTCCCAACGCAGCACAACGTCCAGATTTCCGGCGTGGGGCGTCGCGGGGGGTGGGTGATCAGTAGCAAACTGTTGTGCGAATAGTTCCAAGGCAGCAGAACGCGCCGAAATCTAGATGACACAAAAGTGATGTCTAGTAAGTTGCCACCCAGCAAATAACGGCGTGGGGCGTCGCGGGGGGTGGGTCATCAGTAGCAAACTGTTGTGCGAATAGTTCCAAGGCAGCAGAACGATGGCACCAAGGTGATGTCCAGTAAGTTGCCGCACTGGTTTTGGTATCCTACAATGCTGCTCCGAATAACGGCGTGGGGCGCCCCGGGGGAGGCGGCGTGAACGGGCCTCTCCAGGTGGAGTGTCATCTGTTGTAGTGGGGCGCCCCTTTACCGTTTCAGTTGCCATTCCGTCCGCTTTTGGTCCACTGTGTCAAAATCCGCCATTCAGCTGAGTTGCGCCCACTCTTGCGGTGCAGCGATAGGCGGCTGCCACAGGACTCTCAAAATGGCGGCAGGCTGTTTCCTTTTTGGGCCTGGTCCACTGAAATGGCCCTGGGACACCTTGGAAATCGGACGCTTGTCTGCTAGGTCTTGGACCCCATTCTCGAAAGCGTCCCCTCCGCCTTGAGAATTCATCAAAAGTTTTGGGGGCCCCGACTCCTGCAGGCTTCTGGTGGGGAGCGGCTGCCATGATTGCTCGCGGAATGACCACGACGGAGCTACGAGATGGTGGTGCTCTCATGGTGACGCCAGCTTCAGTCTGAAACATCCAGAAACAAGGTGGGGCTTTCATCGTTTGGGGGGAAAAAAAAGTTTTCATCCAATGAAAAGTGTTGTTTTTAGGTCATATGATCAAGCCTTCCATCATTAGGAAACCAAAAGTAAAATGAACCAATGAAAAGTTTTATAAAGAAGTCACATGACCTGTTATGCGGCATAGGGTATAAAATGTGGAGAAAATACGTTGGCACGTGAGGCGGTGTCAGTAGCGGACCGATGTGCGAATAGGCCGAAGGCAACACAACGCGCCAAGATCCGGATGGCATCGAGGTGGTGTCATAGTTGAGAGTTCTGAGCAGCGGTTGTAACACTGTCTGAAGCTTATTTGCAGCTGCTGCAGCTTCACTACGCGCGAAGATCCGGATGGCACCGAGGTGGTGTGTAGGAAGTTGCCGCACTGGTGTGGCCATCCTACAATGCTGAAAGTCGGCGTGGGGCGCCCCGTTGGCCTGTGAGTTTGCGTCAGTAGCGGACCGATGTGCGAATAGGCCGAAGGCAGCACAACGCGCCAAGATCCGGATGGCACCGAGGTGGTGTCTAGTAAGTTGTCGCACTTCTGTGGCCATCCTACAATGTTGAAAGTCGGCGTGGGGCGCCCCGTTGGCCTGTGAGATGGTGTCAGTAGCGGACTGATGTGTGAATGGGGCTAAAGGCAGCGCATCAATATTTTCTACTATATTTCCGGTGTAGAAGAGACCACAAGGCGCTGAGATGCCAAGATCCGGATGGCACCGAGGTGGTGTCTTGCAAGTTGTGGTACTGGTGTGGCCATCCTACAATGCTGAAAGTCGGCGTGGGGCGCCCCGTTGGCCTGTGAGATGGCGTCAGTAGCGGACCGATGTGCGAATAGGCCGAAGGCAGCACAACAATATTTTCTGACTGACACCACAAGGCGCTGAGATGCCAAGATCCGGATGGCACCGAGGTGATGTCTAAGTTGCGGACTGGTGTGCGAATGGGGCCAAAGGCAGCGTAACAATATTTTTTGTATGGAAGATACCACTAGGCGTTGAGATGCCAAGATTCGGATGGCACTGAGGTGATGTCTAGCAAGTTGGTGTGGTCATCCTACAATGCTGAAACTCGGCGTGGGTCACCCCATTAGCCTGTGAGATGGCGTCAGTAGCGGACCGATGTGCGAATAGGCCGAAGGCAGCACAACGCGCCAAGATCCGGATGTCACCGTGGTGGTTTCATAGTTGAGAGGCACTTCATCTGCAGTGGGGCGCCGAGATCCGGATGGCACCGAGGTGATGTCTAGCAAGTTGCTGTACTTGTGTGGTCATCCTACAATGCTGAAACTCGGCGTGGGTCGCCCCATTAGCCTGTGAGATAGCAGTTCTTTGGATTTGCGAATAGGCCGAAGGCAGCACAACAATATTTTCTGACTGACACCACAAGGCGCTGAGATGCCAAGATCCGGATGGCACCGAGGTGATGTCTAAGTTGCGGACTGGTGTGCGAATGGGGCCAAAGGCAGCGTAACAATATTTTTTGTATGGAAGATACCACTAGGCGTTGAGATGCCAAGATTCGGATGGCACTGAGGTGATGTCTAGCAAGTTGCTGTGGTCATCCTACAATGCTGAAACTCGGCGTGGGTCACCCCATTAGCCTGTGAGATGGCGTCAGTAGCGGACCGATGTGCGAATAGGCCGAAGGCAGCACAACGCGCCAAGATCCGGATGTCACCGTGGTGGTTTCATAGTTGAGAGGCACTTCATCTGCAGTGGGGCGCCGAGATCCGGATGGCACCGAGGTGATGTCTAGCAAGTTGCTGTACTTGTGTGGTCATCCTACAATGCTGAAACTCGGCGTGGGTCGCCCCATTAGCCTGTGAGATAGCAGTTCTTTGGATTTGGGCCTGGCTCGTCTGCTGTAGTGGGGCGCCCCTTTACCGTTTCAGTTGCCATTCAGCTGAGTTTCGGCTGCTCTTGATGCTACAGCGACAGGCGGCTGCAACAGGACTCTCAAAATGGCGGCCTGTTCTTTGGATTTGGGCCTGGTCCACTAAAATGGCCCTGGGACACCTTAGAACTCGGACGCTCGATTTTTTTTTCCTTTCCTGTACATGCAAAAAAAGGTAAATGCCCGGTACGTTACACGCTTCATCTGCCACGATGAACTCTCTAGAGGAACCGAAAAAAAATATAGTTGTGGTAACTATACCATGCATCGTCATATGGAGAGGTGGCAACAATTAATTATAGTGCTGCATAAAAGAGAGATTTGGAGGAGAACCCCTGACCTGCTAGTACATTCATCAAAGAAGTGGCACTGAGAGCTTCAGAGGCAAGGGAAACGGTCCCAAATATTTAGAAGAACTTTGGAAAGATTAAAATGACATGTTTAGATTGTGGCAAATTTATTTCATGTGGACATCTGAGTGTTACTCTAATAAATACAGCATATGAACATCATCATAGTCGATGGTTGGTAGAGACATTTTGACTATATCCTGGACCTGCCCGTCCTCGCCCAAAATGGCGCCAGAATAAATGGGACTCGTAACTCCTTGTTGTGTACTGGTTGCAGAACCTTGAAATCACGAGATACGTATGCAGTTTTGAAGCACATGGCGGGCGGGGACGAGAATTGATTGAATATTTCGACATCCCTATTGATATTAAGTTCTGATGTGTTATTGATTACTGTACTGTTGAAAGTTCGAATTAACGTCACCCATGGTACTTGCCCGCAAATGTATATCTAGATAATTTTATTGTAACTGGCCCTGTCGTATTTTAATTATAAAATGTACGTCCACCGATTCCGTAACTGTTAGACACCTTAGTTCTTGCAACCTAATGGCCCGCCCGTTACGTTCCTCTACAGTGTAAATGTCTATTCATCATATACGATTACAGTTTGCTCCGTGGCCGGCCCACGTGGTTATAGGCTCGTATTTGTATAATGAAATTTTCACAATAAAGGTTTTTAAAAGAAAACATGGTAGTAGTATATACATTGGTAAAGTTTTTAATAATAGTCACTGTTTTAGAATCATTAAAAGGCAAGTGAAATAAAGCAGACCAATTACATGAAGGGTAAAAGGTATAATACGAAGGAACGCAGTAAAGATAAATGGTCAAGGGCTGTTGTGTTTTCTATTCCTGCAACATAAAGTGATCGATAAGAATCTCATATTCAGGCGTATCGGCGACTAAGACAGCAGGTCGACCCTCTTTTGCTCAACGGCTCCGTCATGGGACGAAGAAACGCTCTTTTTCTCGAAAAAAGAATATATTTTACTTGCAGGACAGTTGTAAAATTTCCGGGAAAGTACATTAGCCTGGAACATTATAACATATATTTAAGAAAAAATAATGTTCGGAAGTAATGAAAAGCGTAATTTTTAGGTCATATGATCAAGTCTTTCATCATTACAATAAGAAAAGTAAAATGAACCAATGAAAAGTTTTATTAACAAGTCACATGACTTGTTATGCTTACGTTACGCGCTGCGCGCCCCGGATGACTTCCGGATGCGCTAACGCGGCGCGTCATATGACGCATTACGCGACAACGCAGGTACAGAATATAGTCAAAATGTCTCCACCAACCAGCGGTCGGAACACAACCCCTTTCAGCAGGCTAAATAGTTCTGTTAAATGACAACAGAAGGGACAGGCAACAAGAACCATCAGTCAAAGAGGGGAGGGCTAGTTCTTCTCTACCGGGTTACATTGGGGCGCTACCGGAACTGATCGAATTGGTAGTCTACAGTGTTTCTGGATGTTTCAGACTGAAGCTGGGGTTAGCATGAGAGCAGCACCATTTCGTAGCTCCGTCGTGGTCATTCCGCAACCAATCATGGCAGCCGTTCTTTATCGTTATTTTGGGCGGGGTGGGTGGCGGAGCCGAGCTGTTTTGCAGCCATCATTGTGTGGAGTTCAGTTCATCTCACTAGTTTTGTATTTGTCATGAGGGGTTGTTCCTAATGTTTCTATTTTTGCGAGGTCAAAAAGAGATCCCATTAGTGGCCTACTGATTTTGCTCGATTCTTTTTCTTTTTTTTTACACGATTTTTCGTTATCTGCAAAGACTAAACAGAGTATTGCGACTCTGTGTTTGTTTGTAAATAGAGAATGAACCAAAGAGAACTAATTCTAAAACAGTAAATACTTGGATAACAATGAATCAAATGGAGAGAGAAGCAGGCACGACGGATTACAATGGGGGCAAAGACCTGCGTTAACTACCTTTCACTATCTGCAAAGAGAGAGTACTCCTAATAGAAATGAGGGGGGGGGGCACCATTCAAAGCAGATCAGTGTGCATAAACACGAAAATGTTTTCACTTACCACGTACTTGACATTCGACAGCTTATGATATTTGCTATTAAAAAACCATTGAAATTCACTGAAAAAACCATAGGTTATAGACCATATATAGTTAGGAATTAGCATTTACAAAACCTTGAAAATTCACTGAAAAAACCATAGGTTATAGACCATATATAGTTAGGAATTAGCATTTAAAAAACCTTATTTTACTCACACAAAACCATTGAAATTCCATATATAGTTAGTTGCACTAACTATATATCGCGCACCTGCAATCCACTGCTGATGATGTCACATATTACATCATTCATGACATGGTCAGTGACATCACTGATGACATCACTGATGACATCTCAAATGACATCACTGATGACATCACTGATGACAACATCCAGTGACTGTATGTTTCTGTAAAGTTAAAATGTGTCTTACATATTGAAGAATGAGTGGAAGTATAAGTGTCTGGACAAAGGATTTAGTAGGTGCATGACTGAATGCATGAGTGAGTGATTAAATGTGTCTCACTGAGTGCATGGGTTAGTGACTAAAGTGTCTTAATTTGTGCATCATTATGTCTGTTGTTCTGTAAACTGCTGCATGTTTTGATCAGTAGCTATATGATTAACTATATGGGTTACTGATTGATTGTCCAAGTATTTGTATGGGAGACTGAGTGTGTGTGTGGCTGGCTGGGAGGTGTGTGACTCTGTGCAGATCAATGTGTACTTGTATCAATGATTGTATAACAAGGTAAGTATGTGTTAGTATATGTTTGAAAATGTAAGGTGCTCTATGTTTAACTGTATAGACAAGAAAATGGAAGTGTCATTGATTCTTTACAGGACTGACTAGGTGTGTGAGTAACTCCATGGATGAGTGGCAGACTGTGAGTGTCTGTATAGGTGTATGAGTGCATATGATAGTGTTGTAAAGATGAGTGATTGTATGTATGAATGATAGTATGGGTGAATGAGTGAAGGTGTGTGTAGACGTAGGAATCAGTGAGTGCGTATGTAGTAACTAGTATTGGTGTGTCAATGGTTTCAAAAATTATATTCTGTATTTAACACTGGGTGAAACAGAGGTTATATTAAAATGTGAGGAGATGCATTGTATTGTCACATGAATGATATCATCAGTGATGTGGTCATTGATGTCAAATGAGATGTCATCAGTGATGTCATCAGTGATGTCATTTGAGATGTCATCAGTGATGTCATCAGTGATGTCACTGACCATGTCATGAATGATGTAATATGTGACATCATCAGCAGTGGATTGCAGGTGCGCGATATATAGTTAGTGCAACTAACTATATATGGAATTTCAATGGTTTTGTGTGAGTAAAATAAGGTTTTTTAAATGCTAAATCCTAACTATATATGGTCTATAACCTATGGTTTTTTCAGTGAATTTTCAAGGTTTTGTAAATGCTAATTCCTAACTATATATGGTCTATAACCTATGGTTTTTTCAGTGAATATATATATATATATATATATATATATATATATATATATATATATATATATATATATGTGTGTGTGTATTTATAACTTTTCTTATGTTTCTAACATTTTATAACTAAACAACATAAATATTTATTAATATTATGAAGTTAATATATATTACAAAAATATATGTATGTTTAATTTGTTTTATGTTACATTTATAATGTATCAGTTTTTAACATTTTAAAATAATACTAAATATGTTTCGAATAATTATATGTTTTATTTAATTATTTTTATATTATTTTTAAGACATTTAAAAAAACGATATTTTAAACAAAAATATTTTGGTTTTGATATTTTTGTATTTACCATTGTAGAGATAGGCTGTCGATATTCTGTCCATCGATATTGTAGACTCGATATTCCTGTAGCTCGATATTCTGTCCATTGCAATTCTGTCAGTGATCCGTTCCTAAGGCATAGTGAGGACATTTTAT
This sequence comes from Lissotriton helveticus, assembly GCF_964261635.1. NCBI lineage: Eukaryota > Metazoa > Chordata > Amphibia > Caudata > Salamandridae > Lissotriton > Lissotriton helveticus. The sequence goes on along the minus strand of NC_136063.1, from coordinate 1,853,336,077 downwards.
ACCCGTTGATCTGTTTAATATCTTTTATCTAGCGCTTGAGATATCTTGACCTTTGTTCATCTGTGTTTGCAGGTGGAACAGGATTTGGTGGTGGTCTGACCAGCCAATTAGTAAGATGGATTCTATGCACTCTGATCCTTCTTTGATATAATGAGGTCCAGAGCTGCCATTTTTACATAGGGCAGGTCTGCACAGGATTGCATAAGTTTATGATTAACAAGGTAGGCTTTTAACCCCTTGCATGTGAAGGACAAAATGGTTCCATCCTGCAACATGGTGCTCATCTGCCAAGGACGAAATTGTTCCTTTCTCTGCACACAACCACCAAATCATTCATTCCTCGGGAGCTGGGGAAAAGATTTCCCAACTTCCCGAGGTATTTTTTTTCAATGCAATGACAATCGCGCGCATGGTGTGCTGATGTCATTACATTGATAGTGAAACTGAAATGAGCCGATCGGCACATTTCAGTTTTACTGCTTTGGTGCTCGTGGGGCTATCTCAGGGGATCAAATGTATTTTTGTGTGCTGGTGCACAGCCCTGTGAGTTCTGGTCTCTTTTTGTCTTTGAATAAAGGTTTAGGTGCTCCACTGGTGACGTCTCCCATCCTGTGACGTCTATTATCAAGCAAATATCACGTGTTTCCAATTGACAATTGGTCACATCCCCTTGGGCACACTTTGAGGTTCCAAATAAGGACTTCACAAATGTTCGTAAATGAGTTGAAACAAATATTTATTCTTGTAGTTTTTGTGCTTCCATTTAAGAAATTAAAGTCATTTCTTATCTTATTGAATCACAAATAAATTTCATGTATCAAGAGCTCAGATTGCTCCAATGCATTTCGGGCCTGTCGTCCTTCTTCTGGGAGCATTTCTGAAATATGAAAAACCATAGCATGCTTTTAGCCTACATGTACACCTAATGAGCAATGATACATTATGAATCTGATAGTGCCATGTGCGTTTTATCACCTGTGCATAGTATCAAACAAATGTGTGTTCGTGTTCCCCAGTGTTTAGCACTGTTTTGTAGTGACCAACTGTGAATATACGACACTGTGTAAAAACGGAAAAATAGACAATGGAGTAAAGCTTACATTGAACTCTTTCAGACGCTTTGTGTTGAACCTGAAATGAAACGAAAAACGAGCAAGAGAAAATAATGGACTGTGAGCAAGGGGTTCCCCAAAGTCAACCTGCATGTGGTGACAGGCTTTAATCATTCTGACTTACGGGTTTTGGAAAGTGGAGTGAGATGGCGTTTCGGATCCGTTGTTGGCTAGTCCGAACTGCATTGGCATTTCCGTGTAAACGATGTTGCCGATAAATGATTGGAGAAAGACACGTCACGTGCCAGGGACTCCTCGGACGTGCGCGACGAATATGGAAAACAGACTACGGGCCATGGTTACGGCTTGACAACTGATGTGCTTACTGCCGAATGTAACGAAAGAAAGACTAAAAAATGGTATACACCCGTTACAACGGATCTTTTACTCCGCAGACCCATTACAACGCGACCATTACTCCGCATACCATTACAACGCATTGCGCTGGGGGGCGCTCTAGGATAGGGAATAAGTATAATTTACTATCCAACACCTTCCCTAGGGTCCACGGGGACTGGAGTTAGAATAGTAAATTATACTTACCACTATCCAGCGCCCCAAGGCGCTATGCGTTGTAACGGTATGCGGAGTAAAAGTCACGTTGTAATGGTCTGCGGAGTAAAAGTATGTGTTATAACGTCATACATCCCTAAAAAATGAACCACTTATAATGGGACCGAACGTGGCTTGAAAATACAAATAGAACCGGCAGAAAATGCCGGGCCTTGAAAGATTCGGGCCTTACAATAAAAGCTAGGAGATGTGTGACAAAAGTGAAGCAATCTAGGAGGATGGAGAAAAAAAACGTGATTAGTGAAAAAAGAATGGGTAGATAATGCGAGGTGTGGATTCCTTAAGGGACGTTTATGAGTGTGCTCTGCATGCAACATGACACAATGGCAGTGTAGGTCAATATGAAATATAATCAAAGGTAACATGGCAATTCAATGTGGTCATTTAACCCGTGTGGTTTTGCTGAGTTCAATTTACTGATCCATAAGTTTTCACGGCGTAGTAGGAATTTGTCGTTATCCCTTCCTTCCTTTTTATCAACGACTTCTAAGATCATAAATTTTAGTTGGGAAATGTTATGGTTCTGTTCCAAAAAGTGCGTTGCCACTGTGGACTTCACGTTTCGAGTTCTTATGTTGGATTTGTGTTCGTTTAAACGCACTTTAATTTTGCGTTCAATCTTCCCCACATAGACTTTGCCACAAGGGCATTTCAGAAGGTAAATTACATTTGAAGTGTTACATGTAGCTGACACTGTGAGCCTAATGTTGTAACCCTTCATGGGATGTGTTACACTTTTGTCTGGTATGATGTTGTTGCAGTTGTTGCAATTGGTACATGGTCTGGTGCCTTTTGCTTTCACATTCTGAATGTTAGGTGTCTTAAGAATTTTTCCTATGTTTTTACTTCTGGTATATGCAAACAATTGAGCGTGAGCAAATATGGCTTTAAAATCAGGTTCCATACCCCAGATCGGCCAATGTTTATTGATGATCTTCTTGAAGTCTGCACTGATGTTTGAAAATTTAGAGACAACTACTGTCCATTTGTTGGGTGGTTTGATCGTTGTTTGCAATAACTCTGTTCTATTCAAGGAATGCGTTATTTTTTTAGCTTCTTCAATGATGTGGTGTGGGTACCCTCTTTCCAAGAATCGGACTCTCATTTCTTCAATCCTTGTAGTGGCTTTGTGGGGATCAGATGCTATTCTTTTCGCCCTGATCATTTGAGATAATGGAAGATGTTGCTTTAGCGACAACTGGTGAAAGCTGGTAAAGTGTAACGTGTTGTTCCTATCTGTGGATTTTCTGTAAACGTCCGTGGAGTCAAGACTGATTTCAACGTCTAAAAACATGATTTTATCAGCGTTTATTTCCCACGTGAACTGTATGCGTTGATCGATTTGATTCAAGGTGAAAAGCGCGTCTTGTAATTTTTCTCTGGTGTTCTTCAAATGATAAAAATGTCATCAATGTATCTGACGAATAATTTGATGTTGTCACTCCATTGTGATTTTTTTAAGATATACTCCTCCTCATATTGATTCATAAAGAGATTTGCATATACAGGCGCAGCACAATTTCCCATAGAGGTACCTACTAGTTGAAGATACCAATCGTCTTTGTGTTTAAAATAACTTTGGTAGAGGGTAAAATATACCAGTTCCATAAGGAATAATTGCATTGAGTGTTCAATATCCAAGCTTAATATTGCTTGCTCCATGGCTTCAATTCCTTGTTGATGTGGAATCGAGGTGTAAAGAGATTTGACATCTGCTGTACACAATAGTAGATTCTCATCCTCATTTTTCTGCACTTCTTGAAGTTTCAGTAAGAAATCTGTTGTGTCTTTCATGTAACTCCTCATTGCCTTAACTGCTGGTTGGAGATATTTATCAAGAAATTGACCCACGGGTTCATGGAGGCTTCCCCGTGTGGACACTATGGGTTTCGGTGGTGGATCAGTGGCATTTTTGTGGATCTTCGGGACCATGTAAATTGTGGGGCTTCTAGGATTCTGCTTGATCAAAAAGTTTTTTGTTCTTTCTTTGATGGTACCTGCTAGATAAGCTTTCTCTACAATGTTTTGTAGGATATTGACAAATTGCTTGGTCGGGTTGCCGTCCAATTTCATATAGGTCTTGCTATCAGCGATATGGTTGTTTCATTTTCATCATACATGACGGTATTCATGATAACTAGTGCTCCTCCCTTGTCAGCCTTCATACATTTGATTAATTTGTTGTTCGCTATGGTTTTTAACGCATCTAGATCCTTCTGTGTGATGTTCTTTTGTGCAGTTTTGTTGAAATTCAATTTGGTTATATCATGTTTGATCATTTTTTCAAATAAGTCTAAAGTCTTGTGGCTGATAGGTGCTTGATATGTGCTGGCAGTTTTGAGGCCCATTAGTTGATCTGGCTCTTGTATGCCTTGTACCAGTAAGAGATTTTCAAAGAAGTGCCTTAATCTGAGTTTTCTCATTAGTTTGAAAGTGCAGACTTCTAGTTCAAGTTGATCCATTTTAGTAGTTGGTACAAATGAGGTACCTTTTTGTAATAGTTTAATTTCATTAAGTTTGACTGTGTAATCCGAGATGTTGATTATGAGTTCCATATTGCAACATGGTGCTCATGTGCCGAGGACGAAACCGTTCCTTTCTCTGCACACAACCACCAAATCATTCATTCCTCTGGAGCTGGGGGAAAGCTTTCTCAACTTCCCGATGTATTTTTTTTCAATGCAATGACAATAGCGCACATGGCGCGCTGATGTAATTACATTGATAGTGAAACTGAAATGAGCCGATCGGCACATTTCAGTTTTACTGCTTTGGTGCTCATGGGGCTATCTCAGGGGAAACACATGGCGGAGGTATTGTTGGAAAGGGGAGAATCTCCCGTTTCCAATTGTACCCTTCACTAGTGGATCCCTGTTTGGGGTTCGCCGCAGGAGGGCTATCCCCAAGCAGAGATCCACCACTAGACACCACGGAGGGGAGAGCGGCCCCTCGATTGGCTGGCAGTGTGGCTCGCGTGGATCCCCCCATGTTTCCTTACCCAGAATCCTCTGCAAACCTCAAATTTAGCTAAAAGGTCACATTTTCCTGGGAACATCGTTTACAACGCGGTGTTTACACCGTGTTGCCTTTACAACAATGCCATTACAACGCAAGTCGTTACTATGACTTGCGCTGGATGGCGCTGTTATATAAAGAATATTGTAATTTTATATTCCAACACCTTCCCTACTGTTACGTGGACTGATGTTGGAATATAAAATTATAATATTCCACAATCCGCGCCCTCCAACGCAAGTCGTTGTAACGACTTGCATTGTAATGGCAGCGTTGTCATGTACCGCGATCTACATGTCAGGGTGGGAAAGTTGAAGGATCACCCAGCGTTCCCCTCGATCTCCTGTCAGCATTGTGATCCCACAACTTTACCACTCACTAATGTGAGGAAAATGCATTTTCTTTATCTAAATTTGAGGTTTGAAGGGGATTCTGGGTAAGAAAACTTTGGGGGATCCTCACAAGCCACACCTCCCTGAACTCCTCCGGGTGTCTAATTTTCAACGCAGATGACTTCCCTTGCAAAACCAGGTCTTTTTGTGATCGATAATTTTGATGCTTCTATAGTACGTTTTGGGCCATTTCCTGTCGCAGGCACTTGGCCTACCCATACAAGAGGAGTACCATTTTTATCAGGAGACTTGGCAGAATGCTGGGTGGATGGAAGTTTGTGGCTCCCCACAGATTCCAGAACTTACATCCCTGAAATGTGATGAAAATATGATTTCTTTTACAAAATTTGAGGTTTGCAGGGGATTCTGGGTAACAGAACCTGCTGAGAGCCCCACAAGTCACCCCACCCTGGATTTCCTTGGGTATCTAGTTTTCAAAAATGTACAGGTTTGCTAGGTGTCCTTGGAAGCCAGCTGAGCTTGGATCCCAAATCCGCAACTAGACACATTGCAAAAAAAGGGTCAATTTTCACACAAAAGATGTGATGTGGGCATGTTGCGTTTTGACCAAGTGTGGTGGGAGGTACTCTTTTCTTCACACTGAAGGGTAGGTCGCTATACAGTTTAGCGATTTGCCAGGATTTTTCCATCCTCGAAAAAAACTTTGGAAAATGATATTTGTTGTTTTAACATGTTGCGTTTTGAGCCGTTTCCGGTTGCGACAAAAGGCCTACCCACTTAAGTGAGGTGCCATTTTCATTTTCTTTGGAAGACTTAGGTAAACACCGAATAGTAGACAAATGTTATTACCAATTGACTTTCTATGCATTTCAGCCTCCCAGGGAGGACACTTGATAAGTAAGTGTTGGTAGTATGACCTAGTTCTGGAAGCCAGGTGTTCTTGGATGTCAGCTAGGGATGGAAGGCTGGGATATGTGCTCAGGCATATTGCATATCTTCGAAGGACCTTTTTGGTAGCTGTAGTCTGAGTAGAAGTCGACTTCCAGTTGTCATGAAGAAGTCAGGCGTTGTGGTAAAGTTGAGGCCCTAGTGCTGTCCGAGTTTCAGGGGGATGATTTCACTGATGACTCTGACAGGCACAGAAGATGTATGGCTGCCACTCCATTCTTGTCCACTCTAAGTTTTAGTTCACCCCTGTTAGACCTGACATCCTTGGGTAGTAGACCCCCAAACGTTTTGCCGTTTTCCCTCCTGATTTGCTGAATTCGTTTTTTTGGGCTTTAAGACTCTGAATATTTTACCACTGCTAACCAGTGCATGTGTGATCCCCATTAAAGATGGTGAGATTAGCTTAATCTGAATTGGCACATATAATTCACAAATAAGCCCTTAGAAAAGTGGTACTACAAGCACCCAGGGCGTGTAAACTAAATGTGACTTTTGGGCCTGCAGCCCTCAGTGTTCCACCCACTTAAGTAGCCCTTTAAAACCTGTCTCAGGCTGCCATTGCCGGCCGCTTCAGCCCCTCAGCCGGTTACCACTGGGGTCCCTCAGCGGTCCTCCCTTAGCCCTTTCCTCTTTAACATCTATGTGATTCCTCTGGTCTATTTAGCCGAGGACCTGGGGGCTAAGGTCATTGCCTACGCGGATATAACCCAGCTTCTTTTTACCTGGGGAAAGGATGCTGATGCCGTATCCTCGGCTCAGCACTGCTTGTCTTCTGTTTTTGAGTGGCTAGCCGCAGCACAGCTTAAGTGTAATGAAGACAAGTCAGAGATTCTCCTTTATGGTAACTCCCCCCCCTATTTTAGAGACACTCTCTGACCTCCAGGGTTCCTTTTACCAACATCGAAAGGGAAATCCGCCAAAAACTTAGGAGTGTGGTTCGAGGATAATTTATCCTTCTCTGTTCAGGTTAAGAAGCTCTCAGGCAACTGCTTTGGACTCCTAAACACGCTAAGGAAATGGATCCCTCTTCTCCCAAGGCCCGCAAAAGAAATAGTTATTTGCGTGCTGATCCTTTCTTGCCTCGAATATGCCAATGCACTGTATATAGGAATCCCGGGATACCTGCTAAACAAGCTTCAGGTTGTACAAAATACGGCTGCCAGATTACTCCTTGAAATTCCCAATAGGTGTAGTGTGCGACATTACCTGCGCTCATTACATTGGCTCCCCGTGGCTGAACGGGTTAAGTTCAAATCCCTAGTCATTGCCCACCACGCCCTTTATGGCTGAGGCCCCTCCTACTTACAGAAGCGGTTCTCTTTTTATGTCCCGCTGAGACAACTGCTCTCATCAGCACAGCTTCTGGCAAATGTTTCCCGCTTCATTCATCACAGGCTGAGCGGTGGTTCGCTCGTCGTGAAAGCGGCCCAGGCATTAAATGTCCTTCCATTTGAGCTTCGCAACACTCAAGATCCTTTGGCCTTTAAGCAAAAATTTTAAACGTATCTTTTTGTCTAGTGGTTATGAGTGACTCCTCTTGGTTCGCGACAGGACACTCTTCGGAGTAGCTGCGTGCGTGACAAAATTAAATAACATAACATAACAGTGCAGTTTTAACAGCCATTTTGACTTGCAAAAGAAACCTTTTGCCAGGCCAAAACCTTTCTTTTTAACCCCTTTGATGCTGATGACGGAACTGCTCCGTCATCAGCACAGACCCTGGGATAAGAGCTGGCGCTCCCCCCCTGCGGCATTGATTTTGCCCCCACAAACAGGGATGGCAGCGGAAGAGTTTCCGCTGCCACCATTGAGCCCCCCCATGCTTCCCCATGACGTCAGCGTGCACAGCGAGCGCCGACGTCATCAGGAAGTGCTGGATGCGCTGAAAACCATTTGTTTCCAGCGCGTCCAGGAACAGGAGGTAAGTTTGGGCCTCCGGTGGGGCGGGGGCATTTCTTTGTGGCTTGAGGCATCAGAGGGGAGGAAACAGTGTTTCCTCTCCCCTGATGTCCCAATGCAGGGCATTCCTGGTGCAGGATTGCGCACAGCGTCGCGATCGTGCACCAGGAATGCCCCCACTAGACACCAGAGAATTCTTTTTTTTTAAATGGAAGTGACCCCTTGGGCAAGAGTCACTTCCAGGGGCCCAGTTTATTTGAAAATTATATTCTGCCCCCCCCCCTTGGGACAGCTAGCCTGATTTTGTGGCGTTTCTGGCCCCGGGGGGGGGGGCAGAAAAGCCCACTAGAGCCAGGGAATTGTTTTTCTTTTTAAATTGGAAGTGACCAGTCGCCTCCAGGGGCCATTTTTTTTAAAGTATATTCTCTCCCCCCGGTTTCTTTATTGGACCTTTCTTCCCCCAGGGGAGGGCAGAAAACCCCACTAGACACCTGGGAGTGTTTTAAATTTGAAATGGAAGCGACCCCTTGGGCAAGGATCGCTTCCTTATGGGCCTTAATTAATTTGTAAGACTTTTCTGCCCCCCCCCCGCCCCTTGGGGACAGATTACCTATATTTTTGGCATTTCCGGCCTGGGGGGGGGCAGAAAAGCCCACAAGCGCCAGGAATTTAAAAAAAAAATGTGTTGCTTCCAGGGGACATATATTTGTTTGTGTATTCAGCCCACATATTTGGCCTTTCTGCCCCATTTGTGTAGTGACATAGCCTGTTATAATGTGTATTGTTTTTATTTTTTGTGAATTGTAATGTTTTATTTCCCCCTTTTTTGTTCTAGTTCAAGGCTTTTGCTCTTTGAACTGTTGCAGGTTGCTGTTTTGTTACTGGTGGTTCTGCTGTTTGTGTAGTTGCATGTGTTTGATAAGAGACCTTTTTTTGTACAATTTCGATGTAAATGTGTTTTTTGCAAAGTGTGTAATAATACCAGTATGTTTGGTTTCTGTTTTTTGAGTGTCTAAAAAATGTTTTGCATTTGTGCTTGATGTATATTTTGTTTTCTGTAGATTAATTGTTTTTTTTCTTCTTTCTAGTGGGATGTCGTTGACTATTTGCTGTGTCTTTGCAGAGTAGGTGCTGGTGAGTGTAGCTGTCCCTTGTAAGTGAATTGTATAGTTTTTAAGTATATAGATCTTTGTGATAAAGGCACACATTTTTTTACTTACTTTGCACAGTGTTGGTTGTTGACTTGTTTGTGCAGTCTCCTTTCTTAGTAAGGATAATGGCTAATCGCCGGATTACAGCTCAACAAGTGGTTGGAATGCTTTTTGATTCTTCCTTCGGCCATGGTCCAGAGACTGACTCTGATTCTGAGGCAGAGGTGGGAGGGGAAGATTCAGGAAGTGAGTTTTCCCTCCACATGGCATCATCTGATGATGAAGATACTCTCAGTGCAGATGAAGCTACATTTGGTGCGGATGAAGTACCTGTGTTAGAGGAGGACATTGATGTGCCGATAGTGCAGCAAGAGGCATCTGGGCTGCAGCCTGGGGCTGCAGTTGCGATAGTGAGACAAGAGGCATCTGGGTTGCAGCCTGGGGCTGCAAGACTTCCCGTTAGTATAGTGAGTCAAGAGGCAGCTGGGCGGCAGCCTGGGGCTGCAAGGCTTCCCATTGAAAGTGCTGACTTCTGGGTTGCCCCAGCCATGGTGCAGCCGGCATTGCCAGACTTTACTGGTGTTCCAGGGTGTACGGTGAACACTGAAAACTTTTTGCCGATTGATTTTTTTCAGTTGTTTATGGATGATGTGTTTTTGGCAGAGATTGTTGAGCAGACTAATTTGTATGCTGAACAGTTTTTGAGGGACAACAGTGCCAGCCTTAAGCCCCACTCTAGAGCTACGCGGTGGACACCCACAAATATGGAAGAGATGAAGAAGTTCTTGGGTTTAACTTTTTTGATGGGCTTGCTAAGGAAGCCATCAATGGCTTCATATTGGTCTACTAGTCCCTTGATGGCAACTGCTATATTTCCGGCAGTTATGAGTCGTGATAGGTATTTGCTTCTGCTTCGGATGATGCATTTTGTCGATAATGGTTTAGCTTTGCCATGAGATCACGTCTTTTCAAGATTCGGCTTGTCATTGATCACTTTGTTGATCGATTTTCTGAGATCTATTCTCCAGGGAAAGAAATTGAAATGGATGAGTCTTTGGTGTTGTTCAAGGGCCGCTTGGTTTTTAGGCAATACATTCCTAGTAAGAGGGCATGCTATGGAATTAAGCTGTATATGCTGTGTACCAGTCGGACTGGATATGTCTCTAATTTCAGGGTGTACATCAGTAAGGAATCCAGGATTAACCCCCCTGGTTGTCCGTCCACTTTTGGAGTGACTGAGAAAATTGTGTGGGAACTTGGTAGAGGATTATTTAACAAAGGCCATCATTTATATGTAGATAACTTCTACACTGGTGTGCAGTTGTACAGGGATTTGTCCAAAGTGGACACTGTTTCTTGTGGCACAATTCGCTGTAACCATAAAGGTTTCCCAAAATAACTTGTTTGTCAAAAGCTTGTCTGGGGACAGTGCAGTGCATTGCGTTGCGAGGAGCTTCTAGCTGTGAAGTTTTCAGACAGGAGAGATGTCTACATGTTGACTACCATCCATGATGAAAGCACTGAACCGGTGACTGTTTGGAGTGAGGTGGCTGAAGCGCGCAAACCTGTGTGCATTATAGACTATAATAGGCACATGGGTGGCGTTGACAGAGTAGATCAGAGGTTGGAACCGTATGCTGCTCTTCGTAGGCCTTACATTTGGTACAAGAAGTTGGCTATCCATCTTTTCCACTTGGCAACCTTTAATGCTTTTGTTGTGTTCCAGGAATGTTGTCCTGAGTCAAAGATGACTTTTGTAAAGTTTCAGGAGTCTGTAATAGGCAGCCTTGTTTTAGTGGAACAGGCAAGTGTTCCTAGAGTTGGAGTGGTGGAGGATGTTGCTAGATTGAAAGATCGCCACTTTCCTGATCATATTCCTCCCACATCCTCAAAAGACTTTGCCAGTAGGAGATGTAGAGTCTGTTGGCGAAGAGGTATGCGGAAGGAGGTTCGTATGTACTGCGCTGAGTGTCCTTCTAACCCTGGGCTGTGCGTGCCTGCTTGTTTTAGAATCAAACATTTTTATTATAAGGTTAGGACATCTTAGAACACAGCCCAGCTGCCTACATCGACTCGCCGGCAGGGTGGATTCACACAGTGGTTGAAGACAGCGTCTGGGTCTACATCCCGGAGGCCGACCCGTGCAATTGAGGAATCACCACCACCTCACCGGAAGCATAGTGACTGCTTTTAGGGGAGAGGAATCAAAAGAACAGCAAAACAGGACCCCCCCACCTACCCTCACCCCCACCCACCCCATGCCCCCCTCCCATACCCACCACCTCCGCATCAGCACATCCAAACATCACCTTTTCCCCATGGTTCAGTCTCTCCCTGCATGGTTACAACTAGGATACCTTAAGGTGTGTCGAGGCCCTGACAGGTTCCAGGGGAATAAGCTGTAGTATTTGCAAGTATTTCGGGCATGTCACTTCCCTAAGATCTTTAGACAAAAGCTGCACAAACGGTGCCCAGAGGGCAGCATATTCTGAACCTTTCCCATCCATACCCAAAGACAGGCGCTCCATAGCAAGGGTGTGCCATAGTCGCTGAAACCAGTCCCGCGGGTCAGGTATCGCAGGGGAGCCCCATTGCGCTAGAAGGACTTGCCGCGCCGCCAATAGAGCCAACGCTATCTGTTTACTCCTGAAGGAATGCAAGGGAAAAAATTTAGGGTGGGGAAGTCCCAGCAAAGTATGCTCGGGCAGTCGGAGCAGTGTAATCTGAAAAACATTATCCAGCTCGTCAAGGACTGTTGCCCAATAGCGTTCCAGTTTCGGGCAGCGCCATAGTAGATGAACTAGGTTCCCAGACATCCCGCAACTCCTCCAGCAGAGGCCCGACTTTGCTTTGTCCCAGGTCAGTACGCGCGCTGGGGTATAATACCAATAGGTCACTGTTTTATAGGCCGATTCAGTCCCTGTGGAGTTAGAGGTCATGTGATGCGCCCGGTAGAACACATGCTCCCATTCTTTGGGCGACAGGGGGCGTCCCAATTCTGTGTCCCACCACACCTGCACCTTCGTGTGCTGCTTCAGGGGGCCGCGCACAATCATTGCATAGAGTTCCGAAATAAGGCTGCGGTCCTCCTTTTTACAAACCAGCCAGCGTTCAAAGGTCGTTAGCGGCCTAGACATGAGGGCTACATTAGCCGGACGGGTTACCCAATGCGCCACTTGCGCATGATGGAATGCATCCTCTGGCCCCAGCGGGAAGTAGTCCGCTCGTAGTGTCAGAAGCTGAATCAGCCCTTCTAGATCAAAAAGCATGCCCACCCACTTGCAAGTCTTCTCCCGCCAGCGGTGGAAAACTGGTGATGAACAACCCAGAGGGAAATCGGGATTATCCACTATTGGTGTCATTGGTGAGGGGAAGGAGGTCCAACCTTTACGGAGAGCCAGCTGATCCCATGCTTTGAGCGTCGGGCACGTCACCGGGGAGGAGTACAGCCCCCACACTCTGCATTTACGCGGCAGCCAGAGCTCTCTACAGATATTACAGCCGGCCACCGTCTGGAAATATGCAGAAAGCAGAGGGAAACCCAGGCTGCCAGACGCCTTCGGGGAGGTGGTTACCGTGAACGCAAAGCGAGGTCTTTTGTTATCCCACAAGAATTTGTTAAGGAGACTCTGCAACTGTCTTAACAGGCCCGGCGGTGGGGCAAGGGGTAGCATCTGAAAGAGATAGAGTATACGGGGAAGCACCGTAATTTTAATCGCGGCAAGCCGACCAAACCATACCAGCTTAAGACGTGACCAATCAGCCAGGGATTTAGCAACCTGTTCAGCCAGCGTAGAATAGTTCAGAGAAAGGGTTTTGGTGAGAGTTGGGGCTAATCGTATACCCAAATAAGTGATATCCGAATGCACCCATTGGAAGGCAAAATCACTCTGCAAGTCTACTACATCAGAGTCCGGAATGGAGATGTTAAGAATTTGCGATTTAACAAAATTAACCTTAAACCCCGCCGCTTTGTGGAAGGCCAGAAGCTCAGTGGACAAGCACCGTAGGGAAGAGTGGGGGTCGGTCAGCGCCAAAATGACGTCATCCGCATATAGACTGATTTTATGGATATCCTTCCCAAAGCGAATACCCGAGATAGTAGCGTGGGCACGAACGCGCTGGGCAAAGGGTTCCATGTAGAGCGCGAAAAGCAGCGGCGAGAGCGGGCACCCCTGCCGCGTTCCCCTATTGATGGAAAAAGGGGCAGACCTACAACCGTTCACTCTCACCACCGCCTTGGACGCCGCATATAGGCACCGAACCCAACGTGAAAAGTTGTTGCCAATGCCAAGGGCTTTCAGCACCTCGAACATGTAGTCACAGTCCACGCGGTCGAAGGCTTTCTCCGCATCTATAGACAGTAAAAAAGCCTGGGCCTTAGAGCGGTGGACCAGGTCCAGCAAGTGGAGCAGCCTCTTGGTATTATCTCCCCCCGTCTGGTCGGTATAAACCCTGCCTGTCGGGTTCAATCACTCCATCCATTAAGGGGCTAAGCCTTGCCGCCAACACTCCCGCAAACAACTTAGCATCAATGTTAAGAAGCGAGATCGGCCTATAAGAGTCGCATTCCGTCGGTTCCTTCCGAGGCTTGAAAATAACCGTTAAGGCTGCCTCAGTCATGGAGGGAGTGACCACCCCAGTGTCAAGAAAGGAGTTGAAGAGATGGGTCAAAAAAGGAGCCAACTCCCTACAGAATGTTTTGTACAATATAGCTGAGAACCCTTCTGGCCCAGGTGACTTAGCCAGTTTGAGTCGGGAAATGGCCGATATAACCTCTTCTATGCGGATCTCCGAGTCAAGCGCATCGACCGACTCGGGATGGAAGGGAGTGATGTGAGATGATGTTATATATTGCGATATGGTCTCCTGTGACGCACCCTTCCTCGTGTATAAAGATTGATAAAAGTGGCGGAAGGTGTCGAGAATGGCAGCATCAGTGTTGTGAAGCTTCGCCCAGTTGTCTTTGATTTCCGTGATGGCATAGGTCTGCACCCGCGCTCGCAGCCTATGCGCCAGCATCCTACCCCCTTTATCTCCACAGAGATAAAATTTGTGACGCAAACGTAGCAAACGCATATGCCGCTCTGTCAAGATCCAGGGGCTTGAGCATGCACCTCTTTGTCTCCAATTCTCTCCACACCCTTGGGGCCCCTGTCCTTTTGTGGATTGCCTCCAAGCCTCGTACATCTCCCTCCAACTCTTCGCGTTTCTCCCTGCACAGCTTACCCCATAGGTCACTGAGGATAATAAAATACAACCAAGGGACGACCAACCAGCCATAACTACTCCCTCCGCCCCCGTGCAATAGGACCAAACCTCCTCCAACGCCAATAAACCCCCCTCTGGCTGATGTGGAGCACCCCCTACCCTCCCCCAAACCCACCTAACCCCCCTACCCCCACCTCCCAAACTTAAGAAAAACCACAAAGTCTCAAAACATAACAGCACTAGAGTTAGGAATAAACGGCAGTCCGATGAACAGGCCCCAAAGGCAAGGGAACATGGCATCCACCAACCCCATACCCAATTCCTGATACAGGACATTCCCTTCAGCAAGGACACTTACAAGTAACTCAGGAGGTCCCCATCCGGACCCCTCCAGTGCCAGGCAAGCCCCTGAAAGGCCCGGCTATAGGTTTGAAGTCTCAGGCGTCTCCGGAGGCGTCCGTCACCAAGGCCACCGAGGCCACCGCATCCCCTCTCTCCTTCAAGCTTAACGACCGGTCCGGTTTCAAAGCTGCCGCCTGCCTGCCAACCTACTGCCATTCCGCGGAGCGTCGACGGCGTCTATCAGGAGAGCTGCCAGTCTCAGACGGGATGATACAAAAGGGGATGATGGACGGAGCGTTTGAGCAAATCAAACACTCACCCCCAGTTAACTGATCTGGGTTTAATCCATCACCATTCTTTAGCCCACTCAGCTACCCCATTTCAGACATGGCTATATGCAAATCAGTCTGACCCTGTGCCTCATGGGAACAGTCCAGCCCGAACTGCCAAGCCATGTCTTCCATGGACCGGAAACAAGCATCCTGGGACCGGTTTCGGATTCATAATCCTCATCAGCCAGGCTATCTTGAATCCAGTGGCCAAGTGAGCAAGGGACTCACGTCTTAGCATACCCTGCCACACTTAGGGCGAACAAAGCGATACAAAAGGGGATGATGGACGGAGCGTTTGAGCAAATCAAACACTCACCCCCAGTCAACTGATCTGGGTTTAATCCATCACCATTCTTTAGCCCACTCAGCCACCCCATTTCAGACATGGCTATATGCAAATCAGTCAGACCCTGTGCCTCATGGGAACAGTCCAGCCCGAACTGCCAAGCCATGTCTTCCATGGACCAGAAACACGCATCCTGGGACCGGTTTCGGATTCATAATCCTCATCAGCCAGGCTATCTTGAATCCAGTGGCCAAGTGAGCAAGGGACTCACGTCTGAGGATACCCTGCCACACTTAGGGCGAACAAAGCGATACAAAAGGGGATGATGGACGGAGCGTTTGAGCAAATCAAACACTCACCCCCAGTCAACTGATCTGGGTTTAATCCATCACCATTCTTTAGCCCACTCAGCCACCCCATTTCAGACATGGCTATATGCAAATCAGTCTGACCCTGTGCCTCATGGGAACAGTCCAGCCCGAACTGCCAAACCATGTTTTCCATGGACCGGAAACAAGCATCCTGGGACCGATTTCGGATTCATAATCCTCATCAGCCAGGCTATCTTGAATCCAGTGGCCAAGTGAGCAAGGGACTCACGTCTGAGCATACCCTGCCACACTTAGGGCGAACAAAGCGATACAAAAGGGGATGATGGACGGAGCGTTTGAGCAAATCAAACACTCACCCCCAGTCAACTGATCTGGGTTTAATCCATCACCATTCTTTAGCCCACTCAGCCACCCCATTTCAGACATGGCTATATGCAAATCAGCCTGACCCTGTGCCTCATGGGAACAGTCCAGCCCGAACGGCCAAGCCATGACTTCCATGGACCGGAAACAAGCATCCTGGGACTGGTTTCGGATTCATAATTTTCATCAGCCAGGCTATCTTGAATCCAGTGGCCAAGTGAGCAAGGGACTCACGTCTGAGCATACCCTGCCACACTTCGGGCGAACTAAGTGATACAAAAGGGGATGATGGACGGAGCGTTTGAGCAAATCCAACACTCACCCCCAGTCAACTGATCTGGGTTTAATCCATCACCATTCTTTAGCCCACTCAGCCACCCCATTTCAGACATGGCTATATGCAAATCAGTCTGACCCTGTGCCTCATGGGAACAGTCCAGCCCGAACTGCCAAGCCATGTCTTCCATGGACCGGAAACAAGCATCCTGGGACCGGTTTCGGATTCATAATTCTCATCAGCCAGGCTATCTTGAATCCAGTGGCCAAGTGAGCAAGGGACTCACACCTGAGCATACCCTGCCACACTTAGGGCGAACAAAGTGATACAAAAGGGGATGATGGACGGAGCTTTTGAGCAAATCAAACACTCACCCCCAGTCAACTGATCTGGGTTTAATCCATCACCATTCTTTAGCCCACTCAGCCACCCCATTTCAGACATGGCTATATGCAAATCAGTCTGACCCTGTGCCTCATGGGAACAGTCCAGCCCGAACTGCCAAGCCATGTCTTCCATGGACCGGAAACAAGCATCCTGGGACCGGTTTCGGATTCATAATCCTCATCAGCCAGGCTATCTTGTATCCAGTGGCCACGGGGTAGCAGGCCTCTCCAAGCCCAGAATGGAACGTGCCGCTTCTAATGACCGAACCTGAACCAATTTGAACTTCCACTTGAAGATAAGCCTGAACGGGTGCCCCCACGAGTAGGGGACCCCCTGCTCCCTCAGGTAATTAGTGACGGGCTTAAAGTCTCTTTGCTTGAGTAATGTAGAGGCTGCTAAGTCCTGGAACAACACAGGATGGTGGTCGCGAAATTGGAGGGGACGAGGTTGCGCGCCCGCCTCAAGATTCTCTCCTTAAGTTGAAAGTCATGCACACAAATGAGGATATCCAGGGGGGGACTTGGGTCCCCGTGGCAAACCCACTCGGTGCACATGATCCATTTTAATCTCCTGCAGATCCTCCTCATTCAAAACTTGCTTAAAAAGGGCCTCCACATACTCTCGCAGGTCTGTACCCTCTCCTGTCCACGGGTCTGCCCTGATTCGAATGTTATTTCGCCGAGACCTGTTCTCCAGGTCCTCAGTGTGGGCCTGCAGGTCCAGGTTCTGTTCCGTGAGACGGATCACGTCCTGTTGCAGCCAGTGAATATCCTCCGCCGTACCTAGATCGTGTTCCTCTAAAGTAGCGACTCGTTCCCCCACATTGTCCACATCTCGCCGCAAGTCTCTCATATACGAAGCAAGCTGGGAGCGCAACTCCGTAATATCCTCCTTAATGGCGGCAAACAACTCTAACATAAATGCCTTAGTCACTGGTGCATCGTTGTTAGCGTGGCGCGGGGATTTATCAGTGGTCGGCGCGGCGGGCTGCTGAGAGGGTTTCTGGTTATTGTCTTAAGGCAATTTATCTTTTTTGAGCCTGGCTGTCGCCATTTTGTCTTCTCAGGTGGCTCACAATGGAGGGGAGGAGAGGTCTGCGTCTGGTACGTCGCCCGTCCTCTTTGGCGCCTAGCAGCGCCGCCAGCCAGCTCAACCCCAGCAGGCTGCACCTTACCCTACTGAACCGCTCCTATCCACTAACCCACGTATCACCGATGGGGCCACAGCAAAAAAGGGCCGGTCTGCAGTTCATTCACATAGAGATCAGAGCCAATTTTAGAAGCAACAGCCAGCCCAAACTGTTCAGCGACAGCCAAACTAGCGCACAGCCCCAATTCAAATCCCAGCCGGGCTCAGGTGATAGATATCAGTTCCAGGCCCTCCGTATGGCGGGCGTGCTCTGCAGCTTCTGGGAGAGAGGTGGAAGGAGCAGGCCTTGTAAAAGCTGGCAGTGCGCTTCCCGCCGAAATGCGGGCCGAGGAAGGGCTTTCTCTCAGGAAGCTGCGGATGGTGGGGGAGCCATGATTCACTTCGGCCATGCAAGTCTTCCTGCCCCTCTAATGGCCGCCCCTACCCAGGCCCAGGAAGCTCCCATACCCTCCTCCTAGCCTCATCGTGGACCGAAATACTGCGTCTCCCTAGCGGCCAGCCACTCGTCTCTCACCTTCTCTGTCACATGTAGTAGTGCGGCGTCGCGAGGGAGCACTCACCCACACAGCAGGGATCTCAACCACCGCGGCCGCTCCGAACTGAAATTTCGCTGCTCACAGCACCCCCGGTCGGGCCCTGCCACTCAGCGCACCTCCACTGCATGCAGCTCGGGCAGCCTGCAAAGCAAGCCCGCAGCAGGTACTGGTCCGTCCCTTGGGAGTCACGCCGCAGGGCCGGTGTCCTCCTCTCTAATTAGGGCCGGGGCGCCGCCTCTTACTTCTGGCCCGCGCGTCCTCTCCACACTCTCTTCGTGGCCGGGGACAGGCAGTGGGCCTGCAGCGGCGATCGTCAGCCTGCGCGGGTCTCCCGGAGGCCTCCACACACTCTCCGCCCTCCGATAAAGCAGATCGGGGCAGGCGCCGGGGAGCTCCACCTCCGTTACGCGATGTCACCAGGCCCCGGTGTCTCCAGTCTACTCCCGCCGCGTGGGATCAGTCAACCTCCCTCTGCGGAGCCGGGTCAGGTCGCTCGCGGCTGCTTGCCTCAGGACGCCCGTCCGCAGGCTTCAACACCTCCGTTGCCGTTGCCTCAGAGCCACTGGGTAGCCCGCACTCCTCCAAAGTCGTTCAGTGATGAGGCCCGGGGTAGCTCCCGTCTCGCCTCCCATCTAGGCCGCACCACACCGCACCTCCACTCTCGGGCCAATCGGCAATCAAAAGGTGCCAGACAGCGCCACACAACCTCCTGGACCACGCTAGCACAATTTCAGGCGTGGATGGGCGCTTAGTAGTGCGATAAACAAAGCTATTAAATGTGTAGCGCCGGAGGGACCGAAGACACGTCCTACTCCGCCGCCATCTTGGCCACGCCCCCCTGCCTGCTTGTTTTAGAATGTACCACACGCAAAATAAGTTTTGGGAGCATCCATGAGTGGTAAAATGAACTGCCTGGCCTCTATTGTTTAATAATTTTTGTTTAGTTTCAAGGTTGGCATTTGTGTAGGGTATTTAGTTTTAGATGTTGTGTTAGTAGATTTGTATCAATTTGCAATTTGTTTGTGTTTTCTTACTTATATTAAAAAAAAATCCTAAATGTGATGTTGGTTTGAGGGGAGTGGTGATTGTCTGGTGGTGTGCGTGGTCTGGCGCTTGGCTGGCGGTGTGTTTGGATTGGTGCTTGGTTGGCGGTATGCCTGAACTGGTGCTTGGCTGGCGGTGTGCGTGGACTGGGGCTTGGCTGGCGGTGTGTTTGTACTGACTCTTGGCTGGCAGTGTGTTTGTACTGGCACTTGGCTGGCAGTGTGCGTGGATTGGCACTTGGCTGGCGGTGTGTGTGGACTGGCCTTTGGCTGGCGGTGTGTGTAGACTGACATTTCACTGGTGGTGTGTCTGGACTGGTGCTTGGCTGGCGGTGTGCGTGGTCTGGCGCTTGCCTGGTGGTGTGTTTGGATTGGTGCTTGGCTGGCGGTGTGCCTGGAATGGTGCTTGGCTGGCGGTGTGCATGGAATGGCGCTTGGCTGGTGGTGTGTTTGTACTGACTCTTGACTGGCAGTGTATTTGTACTGGCGCCGCTGGCGGTGTGCATGGACTGGCGTTTGGCTGGCGGTGTGCGTGGACTGGTGTTTGGCTGGCGGTGTGCGTGGACTGGCGCTCAGCTGGTGGTATGTGAGTAGTGACTTGATGCTGGTCACTACACACACTGCTGGCTGAGCGCCACTCCATGCAATCCATCAGTTTGTGTAGTTGCTGTTTCAGGAATCTGGTAGTACAGAAAGAGGGGTCCCAGAACGGGATAACAGATAAACACATGAATCGAGAGAAATCAGACACATCATGGTGTACATTATATTGGTATATCAATGCACAGATAATTAGTGCCCAATGGTAGGGCCTACCATTGGGCACTAATTATCTGTGAATTGATATACCAATGTAATGTACACCATGATGTGTCTGAGCACTTTGTGATTAAATAACAATTTGCTCTAAAGATAAGGATTTCTCTTGATTCATGTGTACTACTGCATACCCAGGTCCCAGTGACTTCTCTTTGGGTTTACCCTATTTCTTGTAACGTTTCAGGAATGTGGGCATGTGAAAGTGATGGGCCCTTGAATGGTGCTGTCTGCTGGTGGAAGTGTTGTAATGTGATGGGCCCGCGGCTGGCGGTGTGAATGATTTGTATGTGTCACACATTTGAAAGGTGTATGAATGACCTGTAAAGAGGTTGGTGCCTTGTCATTGCTTTACAGCTCACGAGCTGCGAGTCAATGGTTCAGTTTCTCGTCCTTTCAATTATTAACAGTGCATTTCATTTTTGTAAAATCACTTGCTAATACAATTGTATATACTGAACCATCACTCACCCTCGTGCCAAATCCAACCAGTATGTGTGTGTGTTTGATGAAGAGATGGCTGTGCAGTAATATTTGTCTTTTTTGTATTTGCCTGTCATGGGTACTTGCGCCTCCCACGCAAGTGAGGCACTATTTTTATCAGGAGACCTGGGGGAATGCTGGGTGGTAGGAAATTTGTGTGAGCCTGGTGATGCCACACTTTCCCACACGAAAATGTGTGAGTAAGGAAACGTTGGGGGATCCACACAAGCTATACCTCCTTGGAAGCCCCCAGGTGTCTACTTTCCAGAAATGTGTGGGTTTGGTAGGTTTCCCTAGGTGCCGGCAGAGCTAGGTTTTACAAACTACAGCTAGGCACTTTGCGAGAAAGGGTCATTTTTCACTGTGAAATTGAGGTATTGTGGTAAATAAATAAATAATACCCTATTTTTGGATGAATGAATGAATAACAGATAGCTCAATAAATAAGAGTCAAGATTCGAGGTAGTAGGAGTTTCTGCAGGTTTATTACAGCATAAGGACAGGATCAGGACAACCTGCATAGGAACAGGATGACAGGGGAAAAGAGGCCCGGCAGGACAA
Organism: Lissotriton helveticus; assembly: GCF_964261635.1. Taxonomy (NCBI): domain Eukaryota; kingdom Metazoa; phylum Chordata; class Amphibia; order Caudata; family Salamandridae; genus Lissotriton; species Lissotriton helveticus. Next base: position 1,853,314,908 of record NC_136063.1, on the reverse strand, counting down.
CTGGGGCCCAGCAGGGGAAAAGAGGCCCGGCAGCTGCCGGGGCTTGGTCTGGGATGAGCGCGCTAACATTCAATAACAAGACATTCATTTATATACATAACGCAAACACATAGCATTACATTGCAGTAGGCGTAGCAGTGGGTGGAGCAGAAGGCATGACGTGTAGCAGTCGCAAGAGATAACAGTAAAAAGAGGTGTAACTGGGAGTTTACTTAGACATGTGAAGTAAAACGTAACAGAATATGTCATGAATGGGCGGACACATAGGAGGGGGCTACCTAAGGAGCCGGGACCTCTAACCTAATGGTGCGCGAAAACTGGCAATGACGTGTTACTAGGAGAAGCTGGGGGCTACGAACTCTGTGCTAGGAGCAGAGACTAGAGTCTGGAGGGTCGGAGCGACATGTACCTAAACCCTATCTGGTATCTAATGTTTAGGGAACATGTTGATATAAACTAGAAGTCATGAGGGGAGAGGCTAACTTGATTCTAAGACTGGACCATGCATTATTCTACATGAAATGCGTGATGAAGAATACTAAATGACCATTAAATACAGTATTTCTCTAACAGGGAGACGAGAAGGCTAGACAACGACGGAAACTATTGATGCAGTTCAGTAGCTTAGGAATGCAAAGGAGGAGGACTGAACTGATAGCTGGAACTATAACATACTTTTGGCAGACTTAGAGGCAGGGCCGGGCTGCACCGGGCAGTGCGAGGCAGGAAGTAAGTGAAAGGTCGAGGATACAGGTGGGGGCTGTATCGCTCCTCAGCGAGGCTTTCAGGAGACAGGAGCTGAATCCAGGGTCCGGGCCCTTTTGAGGCCTAGAAACGGGGACTTTATAATGGAATAACGTGCACACTGAGAAACGTGGCAACATTATTTTACATAGGCCTGATATTCGTAGTATTCACGAGGACTGGAAACTAACATATTAGAGGTGGACACAACTGTAATTGCGTCATTAATCAGAAATGGGGAATAACATATGCATATTGGTCATGCATACATAACATATGATGGATGGGGCGTAGGGACACAGAACATGGCAAAATTTACTTTTCCACATTCCCTCCTTGTCACTACGTTTCCATCAGGAAACATCAATATTCATGATACCGTCTATCATTTCATACAGTACCATTTGCTCGTCTCGAATTGTCTTGGAACGGGATTTAGAACGGGGCTTGGGACTAGGAATACAAGAGGTAGCACACATGCTGCAAATCGCAGGGCCACATTGTATACAGAGGCAGCAGCTAAATATGATCGCTACTGCAATACCTAGAAAGGACAGGACTTTCCATCCCCATGCGGAAATTACATTCCAGAACCAACCGGACCATGTCCAGGTGCCTGGATCTTGATGTAACAGATGGGCAATTTTATGGAGTCTGGTTATAGCTGAATAAACAGACGGCGCGTTATTTGGAATGAAAATGCAACAACTGGATCCGAGAATTCTACAGGCCCCGCCCCTATCGGCCAGTATGACGTCAAGGACGAGACGATTCTGTAAAACGACAATTCTCATAAAGGATTGTTCTTCAGTTAAGTTACCTAGAGCAGAGGCAGTCTCATCTACTACAGCTTCAAGGGTTCTTGTTAACCTACGAATTAACTTACTATTTACAACTGTACCTAAATAAGGGAAAACACCTTTATCTATATCAATGAATTGCTCTGCGGCGGTTTCAGTATAATCGACAATCGGGAGATTTCTCTTGTGTCTAGTGTGTACTAAGAAAGAATTCCTATGATAATCAGGTGGGGCTAGAAAAACAGGTGGCAGTAGGAAAGCAATGTAACAGGTTCCCTCCCAATCGAGGGGCAGACGGACATATGCAGTTTGACCACAAACAAAATAAGAATGACGTGAAGCTTTAAAAATAGATTTCCTACTGTCACTATACTGGATAACAGTAGTACATTCACTATGACCTATATGTACAGAACCATAACTACGGACACATAATTCGCCTTTGACTGGTAGTACTGAAATAGCGGGTGAGTCTGGAGTAGTATCAGACTGAACATTCAGAACCATGAAATTCGACGAATAATTTCCTAAATTATATACTTCATTTTCTAGATCTAAACCTGTTCTATGGGGGAAACCTTGCTTGTCTGGGAAACATGTACTGTTAAGAAAAGACATATCTGTTGAGGATGACGTTAGCGTGGACCATGCTCCACACGAACCATTGTGTGAAAATGGATAAGGAAACAGTGGCAGAACTCCCTTCGATGTCTGGAAAGGGGGGAGTCGACCACACACCCAACAATTAGTGGCATTGCTGGTCTGGTGTGAATAATGTAACATACGGATGAATGTGTTATTACGCATGGCGAGGCGGTATGAATATTCGTGAGGAGGCAGATCACTAAACGTGTGCTCTACTGTAGCATGAGCAGACATATTCACATGAGGAACTGGTAAATACAGATAGAAAGCATAGCTGGTGCAAGAAATCATTATGCTGAGAAATAATATGAAACTTAGAAAAACGATACATTGCAGTGAACTTTGACTGACTCTCTCACTATGGGGGTCTATTTTATACATGTCAGAAACAGTCTAACCGTTTCACCTAGGGGAGGACTTATACAATCAAACTGGCTGACTTATTAGACCTGAGCTTTAACTTATACTCCTGCTGCGGAGTTTTCTCTAACAAGGGAGGGGTTGTAATAAAGTCTGGTGCGGGACAGTCCTTTAAAACAATGTTCTGGCAATCCTTCGAATCCGGGGAAATGTTCTTGGCAATGTCTTTGAAGTCTGGCTTTGGTCCTTTGAAAAGTTTTACATGAGAGAGGTGGACCCACCCCTTCCTGCCTTCTAACTTGACGGCAGTTCGGGTGGTCAAGAGGACCTGACGTGGCTCCTTCCAACGTGGTTCCAGCGGACTTGATCTGTCAAAATTGCGGACCATCACCAAGGATCCTGGAACGATCTCGTGCGGTGCCACCTCTGTATTGTCTGGAAATGCGGCGGCAACCTGTGAACGACATGAGTTGAGGGCAGACATCAAGGAAGCTAGGTAATCTGTCAGCATATTACATGAAACATCGGTAATACTTCGGGGTCTAGGAGTACCCCACATGTTAGGGGGGCGGCCGAATACGACCTCATACGGGGACAGACCTGATCTGGAATGTGCGACCATACGCATGTAAAATAGAGCGACTGGCAAAGCTACTAACCAGTCCACACCCTTGTCTTTACAGATTTTTGCTATACGGATTTTCAGAGTCTGATTATGTCTTTCGACTAGTCCAGCTGCTTCTGGATGGCGTACACAATGGAACTTCCACTGGTACCCTAACAACAGGGAAACGTGTTTCATGAGTTCGGATGAGAATGGCTGACCGTTATCAGAATATACGACTCTAGGGAGTCCGTATCTAGGGAAGAATTCACGAACCAGCTGCTTGGCAGTGGTCGCGGCTGTGTAATCTGGGACTGGATATGCTTCTGTCCACCTGGACAAAGCGCATACAACTACAAGGACATACTTGAAACCTCGACATCGCTCCATCTGAATATAATCCATCTGGAGGACCTCAAAAGGGTGGTCAGGGGGCTGGAAACCACCTTGTTCCACCGGGACACTTTTACCTGGATTAAACTGGCAACATATCATACAGGTACGGACTTTCTGCTTGGCTGCAGCTCGTAAATGCTTGTTGAACCAAATGTTCTGGATACTGTCTAACATAGCTTTTTCTCCTAAATGTGCTGGACTATGTGCGGTATTGATAATAACTTGAACCATAGAATCGGGGAGAAACCATGTGGCTCTACCCTTCGTTAACCATCCTTGATCTGTCTGGACCCCTCCTTGTACAGACCATTTCTTGATTTCATCGGGAGTAGCATGTAACTGAATATCTATGACATCTTGTGTAGGGTCCTTAACTGTCATGCATGTAATCAGATCTGGAGTATGTGTCATGTTTACTGGAATGTCTGGTGTCTGTGCTGTAAGCTTGGCTGTGCGGTCTGCTAGATCATTACCTTGGGAAATAATGTCAGTAACTTTCGTATGTGCTTTGCACTTCATGATAGCAATAGATGTCGGTAAATGTATGGCATCTAACAGAGCTTGAATAAGGAGACCATGCTGAATCTTGGTTCCATGAGAAGTCATAAAACCTCTCTCCTGCCAGAGCACTCCGAAGTCGTGTACAACTCCGAATGCGTAACGTGAATCTGTGTAAACATTAACCTTCAGGTTCTTGGCGTGTATACAGGCTTGTGTCAGAGCAACTAGCTCTGCTGCTTGAGCGGACAGGGTATCAATACGGTGTGTTTCAATAACTTCAGTGTCAGTAGTCACTGCATATGCGGCGACTAGTTCTCCTGTACTAGTTCTCATACATGAACCATCCACATAAAGTGTCAGGTCAGGATCTGGTAACGGAATGTCTGTCAGGTCTTGTCTTGGCTTTGTCGTAACGTTAACTACTTCCACACAGTCATGTGTGTCTGGATTTGAATTAACTGATGGTAACAGTGTAGCAGGATTCAGGACATTGCAGCGTCTAATTTCTATGTGTGGCTGGAACAGTGTCAATTCATAACCTGTTAAACGTGCAATTGTCAAGTGCTGAGTTTGTGTTCGGTTTAAAAGAACTTCTACTGAATGTGGAACTTGTACTGTCAGGGAATGTCCTAAAACTATGGAATCACTTTGTCTGATAGCTAGTGCTGTGGCTGCAACTGACTTGAGGCACGCAGGCAACGCCTGGGCGACTGGATCTAATGTGCTTGAAAAATAAGCACAGGGCTTGTATTGACCTGCTTGATCTTGTGTGAGAACAGATAATGCTGTACCTTCGCGTTCTGTAACGAAAAGTGTAAAAGGCTTACTGTAGTTCGGTGTAGCTAGAACTGGAGCTTGGCATAGGGCTTTCTTTAACTCGTTGAAACTAAGTGTATGTTCAGATGTCCAAGGGAGGACAGTCGATACGGCTGCCTCCTGTGTCGTTAACTGTATCAGTGGCTTGGCTAGAAATGCATACTGGGGAATCCATTGTCTACAATAAGAAGTAAGGCCGATAAAAGCACGTACCTCCTTCTGGGTTCTGGGCTGGAGAAGATTCGCTATTAACTGGATACGGTCGGGTGTCAACTGCCTACCCCTCTTGGACAGCAAGTGTCCTAAGTATACCACTTGCTGGACACAGAATTGAAGCTTTGAAGGTGACACCTTGTGCCCCATCTCGGCTAGAAAATACAGAACTGTAAGTGATGCTCGCTCGCAAGCACGTTCAGAACGGGCTGTGATCAGTAGATCATCGACATACTGGAGCAGGGCAGTGTCAGTTGGCATGTGAATATTGTCTAGTTGTCTCTTGAGTGCTTGACTGTAAATACTAGGGCTTTCTGTGAAACCTTGAGGAGCGCGTGTAAACATATAGCTCCTTCCATTTAAACAAAATCCGAAAAGAAACTGGCTGTCTGGATGAATTGGAACACTAAAAAATGCATTCTTGAGGTCAATAACAGTGAAAAACATGGCTTCGGAATCAATGGCAGTTAACAGGGAAGAAATGTCTGGAACAACTGGATACTGAGGAATAATACATTTATTAAGCTCTCGTAAATCAATCACTAATCGATATACTGGGGGTGCATTTGGATCAGTACGTTTCATGACTGGAATGATCGGAGAATTGCATACATTGGAGTCAGTTTCTACAACTACTCCTTGAGCCATGAGTTCGTCAATAATTTTGGATAAGGCTGCTACAGCCTCAGGTGGCAATCTGTACTGTCTGATTCGGGGTAACACTACACCTGGTTTGAGAGTCACACGATAGGGTGTGATTTGCATGTAACCTACATCAGTTGGACCTTGCGCCCATAAATGCTGCGGAACATTAGACAATCTGGAATCAAAATCTCGTAATACATAGTGACCCTTAAAGTCACGTAGGAACAGACGTATTCCCTCTGGGGAACAGCAAATAACTGCACCTAACTCTTTCAGTGTCTTAATACCTAACAGATTTTCTGGACATGCCTTAGTAAGTAACAGATCAGTAGTACGGGACAATGGACCTACTTCTAGAGTAACTGGCTGAGATATTTCATTAACTATGGGTTTTCCTGAAAATCCAAGGGAAACATTTCTTGAGCCTGAGAGCGGAGCCCCTGGAACTTCGGCGTGACTAATTGTGGTCCTACTTGCCCCTGTATCGATCAGAAACTTTCTGTCTTTCCCTAATACTTGACTGTGTACATAGGGACCTTCTTGGTCTACAGGTATCTCGATGAGAGGCAAGCCTACCTCCCTCTCTAGGCTGTTTCATGAATATGACTGGTACTCTGGATACTCAGACTGTGCATACTGGTACATCTGCGATGTAACGTGCTGTGTTGCAGCAATAGGCTGCGGTACTGTAACTGTCTGTTGTGCATTCTGTGACTGAGGAATCTGTGAAACTTGTTCTTGTCTCGGCGGACGTGGTCTTTCTTTAGTCTTACCAGTAGCTATGTTGTGTTTCAGAACTGCACACTCGTTTATAAAATGACCTGGCTGTTTACAATAATTGCAGTTCCCTTTAACGGGAGCTGCAGGATGACTGGCTTGAATCGGACCCCTCTTCTGACTGTCTTGAGGAATAGATTGTGCAACTAGCACTTTCATTTTCGTGTCTTTCATACGTTTTCTTTCGTGTTCTTGCTCTTCTCTAATTCTATTCTGGTGATACTGGAGCATCTGGAGCATCTGGGACGGAGTATTTGCTTGCCAGGTGCTTTCGACTTTCAAAACTCGGTTTTTAATTTGTGGACTTGAATTCTCGACTAATTTGGTAACGAAAAGATGAGGGTATGACTCACTACTTGTCTTGAGACCACTATTAATACTGAAACATTTCTCAAATCTAGAATAAAAATCACTAATGTCTTCATCTTGTTTCTGTTTACAGGCTGAGATGGCATCCCAGTCTTCTTTTCTAGTTGTCAATAATCTGGGTAAAACTTGAATCAATAATTCTGGTAATTCTTTACATTTATCTCCAAGACCGGTACCTGGTACTCGTGCCTTGTCTTCAGCTTCTAGAGCTGTCCAATCGATCTTTTTCTCTCCCACCTCCCATTCTTTTTCCTTTAACTTTTCATACACCCCTGCGGGTAGCAGAACCTTTAACATTTTAATGACATCTGGGTACGTGTATTCTCCCATACGGAGCATGTCTTTTAATTCTCTATGGAACCCTGCTGGATCTTTGTCATGACAGGGAATTAGCTTTTTCATTTCGAGGAGTTCCATCTTTGAAATCGGAGTGTATACAAACACTCGTTGCATTTCGCCACCCGTCCCTTGGACTGGGTGGACTTCTCGTAACGGATTCTGTCTGTCTATGTAGAATGGTTTACTTTCTGGGGGTGAGACGTGAACAAAATGCGGGTTCAGGAACGTTCTATACTTGTGACGCTGTTCTAGAATAACACTAATTAAATCGGTACCTAGACCTCTCCATCTGTACTGGAGTAACTCGTTCAGGATATCGTGTAACGGGCCTGGATCAGAGTGTTGACCCTCATACAGAGTAATGAGGTGCTGGATCATATACATACCCACCAGTCGTTGCTCGGCTGGGGGCAGTTTCAGAAACATTTGTGCCACTATTTCGTCTGGAAAAGTGGTAGAATCAGTAATCCATCGGACTGCTGATCGGGCTAATTCTTGTTCATGCATGGTGCTTAACTCGCTATAACCGACTCGTGATTTCAGAATGTGATCGGTAGCTTGAAATACTTGTTCTAGAGAACAAGGCTCTCGTTCTGGTGCTGGATGATGAAAAATAGACTTGGGTTCTAGACGTAAATGGCGATCTGGAAATCTGGATTTCCCTACATACGCTATTCTGGCGGGATTCTCGTCTTCCTCTTCAGGATCAGAGATACTTTCTTTCTCACTTACTTGTGCTGCTTTACGCTGTTCGTGTAACCTTACTATTTCTTTACGAATTTTCTTGTACATACTTTCCATGGCACTAATGGTCTTGTGCTTACCCTCGGCTATATTATCACTCCACCTTGTCAGGATTCTCATTTCGGCGGGATCTTTAGACGGGTAATCTTGTTCTCTTATTAGACAATTGATCAGGAACTTTAATATCATGAGCTGAATCTCGGCTTTCCTTTGAGACATGATCTCGCCAATACTTTCTGGATCATCCCCTGTACGGATGAAACGATATATTCTGTCTAGATCTTCTTTCATATTTGGTAAGGTGACTAGATACTCGGTCACCCTTCTTACGCGTACGGAATATAAAACCATATTATATTCGCCTGGAACTGGATCATAAACACATTCGGCAAGGGCTTGTCTGATTTCTGTAACAGACTTATTACTTTTAGGAGTACGCTGTGATGCTTGAGCATGTAATTCGAGTGCTGATAAACGTTTGTGTGGCGGCGGGGTTTGAGGAGGACCTCCTCCTGCGGCCCCTAGACTAGAATCGTCGACTGACATTCTTCGTGCTTGCAGGGTCGGTAATTGTAACGTGGGCTGAACTTGTATGGCAGGCTGACCCGGGGGTACCGTAACAGGTATTCCGGTGTCTGGAGGAACGGGAAGTGCCTGATTTACAGGGACTAGCGGAGCGCGAACAGGATTTGCATATTCTGGAACTGTGTCGTCCAAATAGGACGAAATAAAAATATCAGCTGCGGTCGGTTTGTGACGTAGCTTGGTCGGAACTAATGGTGGCGGGAAATTACTGGGTGCCTCTGGGGTCGCTTTTGGCGAGCCTTCGGCAAGGAGAGGATACATACCCCTAATAAGGGCATGCCTCTGTCTGTCTGACTGTTCGGTTTTGACTTGTTCACCTATCTCGATTAATTCTCTTTCTTGGGCTCGTTCTTGGGATTCTCTACTTAACTCTGACTTTCTGACTTCCTTTTCCGTTCTTCTATGCGCTTCCTTACGCCATAACTCGATGGCATCTTTCTGTGACTGTCTGGCTTTCTTTTTCCATAATGCTTCTTCTACTCGCATGATACATTCGGCATCCCATGTACCCGATACGGGCCATCTATACTTTTCTTCTAACTGTTTGGTATACTCTACCCATAAATCTAGATACAATATGGCGCTTATGCCATGTTTCTGATACATAAAGTGACCTGGACTGTCCCTAGGCGGAACAGGAACTGCTGCTTCCAGCAGACCCTTTCTAGTTTTTAACTGACGTAACTTGGAAAAGAGCGGCATTCTAAACTTGAATCGGAACACAATACAATACACGAAAAACAATAACAATTGGGGAAACAATTCAGGCATACCACGACATTGGAAATACATTAAACAACATTATAAATAACAGTTCGAACAGAATACTACCTGAAAATACTGAAAACAGAACAGAATTCTCGAGAACGGAACAGACTAGAGTTACTGGATGCACTGCTATAACAGTACGGAACATACCGGTCCCATAAAGGAACACATCAAGACCCGTATCCACCTAGGTGAACACTTCGTTTGTGAGCTTGGGTACCACCAACCCACGGACCAGAGTCAATTTAGACTGACCCTGTCTAGACACTACCCCAGCAATGGTACTCACCGGGCAGCACGGAACGGAAGGCCTCGGACGGGACTGGACTACGACGACGAACTTCGGACTTCGGACTTCAGTTACGGGTGGACCTCCGGATACCTCGGACCTTGGACTCTCGGCTTGGGCTCTGGTCGGGACTCGCCGCGTTCCTCCACCGTCTCGTTCGGATGCTGGACCGCCTCCTCCGTCTCCTCCGTGGACCTGAGGGATACTTGAAGCAGAAATATCTGCCAGGTGCACGGTATGGTTCCGTCACGACTGCAGAGGGTCAGGGGGTCGGCGTGGCTTCACCGACGCGTGGGGAAAGGGCAAGTACCTGTTCGGGCGCCATTATGTGGTAAATAAATAAATAATACCCTATTTTTGGATGAATGAATGAATAACAGATAGCTCAATAAATAAGAGTCAAGATTCGAGGTAGTAGGAGTTTCTGCAGGTTTATTACAGCATAAGGACAGGATCAGGACAACCTGCATAGGAACAGGATGACAGGGGAAAAGAGGCCCGGCAGGACAACTGGGGCCCAGCAGGGGAAAAGAGGCCCGGCAGCTGCCGGGGCTTGGTCTGGGATGAGCGCGCTAACATTCAATAACAAGACATTCATTTATATACATAACGCAAACACATAGCATTACATTGCAGTAGGCGTAGCAGTGGGTGGAGCAGAAGGCATGACGTGTAGCAGTCGCAAGAGATAACAGTAAAAAGAGGTGTAACTGGGAGTTTACTTAGACATGTGAAGTAAAACGTAACAGAATATGTCATGAATGGGCGGACACATAGGAGGGGGCTACCTAAGGAGCCGGGACCTCTAACCTAATGGTGCGCGAAAACTGGCAATGACGTGTTACTAGGAGAAGCTGGGGGCTACGAACTCTGTGCTAGGAGCAGAGACTAGAGTCTGGAGGGTCGGAGCGACATGTACCTAAACCCTATCTGGTATCTAATGTTTAGGGAACATGTTGATATAAACTAGAAGTCATGAGGGGAGAGGCTAACTTGATTCTAAGACTGGACCATGCATTATTCTACATGAAATGCGTGATGAAGAATACTAAATGACCATTAAATACAGTATTTCTCTAACAGGGAGACGAGAAGGCTAGACAACGACGGAAACTATTGATGCAGTTCAGTAGCTTAGGAATGCAAAGGAGGAGGACTGAACTGATAGCTGGAACTATAACATACTTTTGGCAGACTTAGAGGCAGGGCCGGGCTGCACCGGGCAGTGCGAGGCAGGAAGTAAGTGAAAGGTCGAGGATACAGGTGGGGGCTGTATCGCTCCTCAGCGAGGCTTTCAGGAGACAGGAGCTGAATCCAGGGTCCGGGCCCTTTTGAGGCCTAGAAACGGGGACTTTATAATGGAATAACGTGCACACTGAGAAACGTGGCAACATTATTTTACATAGGCCTGATATTCGTAGTATTCACGAGGACTGGAAACTAACATATTAGAGGTGGACACAACTGTAATTGCGTCATTAATCAGAAATGGGGAATAACATATGCATATTGGTCATGCATACATAACATATGATGGATGGGGCGTAGGGACACAGAACATGGCAAAATTTACTTTTCCACAGTATGACCACGTTGTGTTTTGCACCGTTTCCTGTTGCAGGCACTAGGTCGACCCACACAAGTGAGGTACCATTTTTCTTGGAAGACTTTGGGGAACGCAGTGTGGAAGGACATTTGTGGATACATGCAGATTCCAGAACTATCCACCACAGAAATGGGGAGAAAATGTGTTTTTTTTTACAATTCTTAAGGTTTGCAAGGGCTTTTGGGTAACAGAACCTGGTGGGAGGCAGTCAAGTCACCCAATCCTGGATTCCCCTGGGTGTCTAGTTTTAAAAAATGTATAGGTTTGCTAGGTTTCCCTAGGTGCCAGCAGAGCTAGGGTTCGAAAACTACTGCTAGGCACTTTGCCAAAAAAGGGTAATTTTTCACTGCAAAATTGAGGTGTGACCAAGTTGCGTTTTGCGCCGTTTCCTGTCGCAGGCACTAGGCCGACCCACATAAGTGGGGTACCATTTTTCTTGGAAGACTTTGGGGAACGCAGGGTGGAAGGACATTTGTGGATACATGCAGATTCCAGAACTTTCCACCACAGAAATGTGGAGAAAATGTGGGTTTTTTTGGACAATTTTTAAGGTTTGCAAGGGTTTCTGGGTAACAGAACCTGGTGGGAGGTAGTGAAGTCACCCTATCCTGGATTTCCCTGGGTGTCTAGTTCTCATAAATGTATAGGTTTGCTAGGTTTCCCTAGGTGCCAGCAGAGCTAGGGTTCAAAAACTACAGCTAGGCACTTTGCCAAAAAAGGGTAATTTTTCACTGCAAAATTGAGGTGTGACCACGTTGCGTTTTGCGCCGTTTCCTGTCGCAGGCACTAGGCCGACCCACACAAGTGGGGTACCATTTTTCTTGGAAGACTTTGGGGAACACAGCGTGGAAGGACATTTTTGGATACACTCAGATTCCAGAACTTTCCACCACAGCAATGTGGGGAAAATGTGTTTTTTTGGGACAATTTGTAAGGTTTGCAAGGATTTCTGGGTAACAGAACCTGGTGGGAGGCAGTGAAGTCACCCTATCCTGGATTTCCCTGGGTGTCTAGTTTTCAGAAATGTATTGTAGTGTAGTTCCTATTATCCCAATAGGCTCTCCGCATTGGAATAATATCTTCAATAGTATAGACGTAGGACAGAGGTTAACTAGGTCTTCTACTGTCGATATTAGACTTAAAGTTTAATGTTTTGCCAGCTAGCTCAGAGTTCACTAGAAACTTTCTCGAATAGACAAGGAGGAGTTTAACCTCCCTGGATAGACAAGAAGGTATTTCGTTTCTGACAACCATAGAACATGACAACTTTGCTCTCCCCTAATCAAGAGTGTATCTCTAGAGTCGTGTGAAAACAAAAGACAACTTATTTTACTCAGTCAGTTCAGTGCATTCTTAGTTTCACCAGATTGTAGAGAAAAGGAAGAGACGGGCGTGTTCAATAAAAAGATGTTATTTATTGATCAGTCTCTTTTCTCATACAAGAGAAATGAATCGCTATTATTGCAATACTTATGGTTAAGTAAAGTGCATACAGTAATAACAGAATTATAAAATAATACTGTAAAAGCATTGATATGGTTTCTTAGCCATGTGATACTTAAAATGGATAAAATAGATACATACATATATACATTGACTAATCGTACTCAACTGGTGCTTCTAACTACGCCTACCCCAATGTACCTGACCTAAGCCTAATACGTGGGCGGGAGTAGATAAGTAGCAGTTTAAGTTAAGGTTGTTTTGCCGAGAGTCTGCTTCAAGAATGGTTATTCAGTTCAGTACCTGGGATTTAGAAGGCTGGAGGGCTGGTATCTCTATCTCAGGTCTTGATATTCCAGCTGCCTGCGAGGGCGGCTTGGAAGCGCCGGAGCTGGATTTCTCGGCAGGAGAAAAGGCAGCGTCTCTCTCTCAGCGCGTCAGAAAGGAGGGGCAGCGTCTGTGGGCTTCGCTGTCAGCTGGGCTCCTCAGCAAGTCTCGCTGCTCCAATCTTGTCACCACCTCGTGTGTTTGCTTAAGGCAATGTCGGTATTATTTATACCTGAAAGGTGCCGAGACTGACGAAAGGATGGACATAAATACGTCAATAAGGATGTCATACGAACTGATCGTTCGCACATTCTTTACTGACGTTCTCGGCTAAATCAAAACAATGGCTGTGGGGATTTCCCAGGTCGTGGTAGGTTTGATTTGTTTTGAGAACACCGTATGCCTATTAGGGGGCTGGAGAAATAGTGCTTGCCTAATGAGATAGCATGCGCTATGACCTAATCAGATAACGGGCTTCTGTGCCGTTGTATGGCTAATCAGATAACGGGTTTCTGTGCAGTTGAATGGCTGCTAGTTAATTATTAACCAGACAAGGGTCAGAAATAGGGGAATCGATACAGTACCCATAGTAAATACATCACACCCACTCCACGTAATCTATGTCCATATTTACAAATCTAGGCATAGTAAACAAAACTAGTAGTGCATGTGTATACGAACCACCCCAAAATACAATTAAATGCATTCTGAAAATTGGAAATGCGAAATACACGAAAAGATGAGTATAGTTACTATATGCACTTCAAGCAGTATAATAATGCTAAATCTAATACGCATATTTTGAAATCAGTATGAACGAAATGCGGAAATTACACATGAAATGGCTCTTAATACAGAAGAAAAGGTCGAGACCATCTCATTACAAAATCATAATACTTGCGAACATGCTAGAGGGTAGCTAATGTCTCTAGAGTAGCTAAAAATAGAAATTTTGTTCTCTAGGAATAGTTTTACTTTAAGCAGAAGATAAGTGTCCCAAAAAATCGTAAATATTTTTGGAAATGGAAGGGGGAAAAAAAAATGTCTCGCTCTCCGTAAAAACTGGTGAGAAAATTTCTTATTGCTTTATTTTCAAAGTTGAAGGCCAAATTCAGGGTGTATGGAACGCCGTGTGCTAGTTTGTTCAAAGTCATTCTTTCTGCTCTGGTAAAAACATCATATTGTTGAGACTTTCCAAAAAACTGTCAACTGCTTCTTGCGAGAGTTCCACTAACTCGGAAAAATTTTGTAACATGCATTCATGAGCATGATTGCCTTCATTGATGTTTCGATCAGCATAGCTGACAGAAGGTCGTACCTGATCGATGCTGCTTTCATCTTGTACTTCACAACTCTTCAATCGTAGTGGTGAAGTCTCCACGAATGCCGTCATCAGGATAGGTAGCCGCTGGGGACAGCACAATGCATGAGCCGTTACCGGACCCAACAAAGTCTCTGCGTCCATTGGCACATCCGATTGTAGTGTCAGACAGGTGTCCAACACGCATTCTTCGCCGCATAGCAAGCACCTTAATACAGGCATAACACAACTTTGCCACATCGGTCTAAATGAAAGAAACCAAGTCATGTTTAAATCTCGTAGCCGTGCTAGTCCAAGGACTTTAGTTATGCGGTCCCGGTAGCCAATAGCTCGGATTGTTTCTTCCATTATCGCTGGTGTCTTGTCTGTGACGTGGTTTGCCATAGCGAAGTAACAGGATCAAAAATAGGATGCCTGCCACTAGTCCCAAAAGGAGAGGAAGTCCGCCAAAGATGGAATGGACAAAATCAGGAAAAATGCCTAGGATGGCTTTGAATGGGGTTAAAGCTCCTGAAAACACTGTCTTAAATACACTCGCGATTCCACTTGTATCCGAAATATTTAAGATTTCGCTCAGTATTTCTGCGAAATGTATGGGGGAATTGGTTGATAACAGTGAATGAATCTCAGCAGTTGTCTTTGCAACTTGGAGATCATACGTTTCTTTTGATGACGTTAACAGGGTTGGCGTCTGTAGGAGCACAGTCTTCATTCTGCTTAAAGTATCAATTCGAATAGAAGAAATTTTCAAACTGGGCCATAACCTTGCCTCCCTGTCTCGAGCATCGTTTGGGAACAATACCCGTTCACAGCACATGACCTTCGTAGTCACGGTTATGAGATAAGGTTTTCCGGGCAGCAGACTGCAACATCTACGATCTACAATTAGAATGTAACTCCCGTTCGAGAGTCTCCTAAAGAATGGTTCTATTTGTGTTGCAGGTGTGCCTAGCTGGGGACATGAAAGGTTATTTGAAGTCCCTTCACATGCTCCATGCAAACTAATACCCTGACACAGAAGTGTACCGCCTAGTGACCTTTCACAATTATTGCCACTAAGGAACACACTTTGTCCTTTATTACAAACACATGCGTGTGTATAGGGCAAGTTCCATGTTGACTTAATGTATCCTTTACCCAACCTTTCATACTGGCCTGCCTGTATATATTTTTGGCAGTATCGAAACTTGAAAGTTGTTATCGGAATATTTATTATCCCATGTATTATCCATTCAATGACAGGTCGTTCTGACATTGTCAATGGTAATCTCTCAAGTTTTTCAATGCTCAGAATTGTATAGTCAGCACCCTTCTGTGCCAAACTGATTTGTTTATCAGTAAGGTTAAAGATATTAAATAGTGACGTTGTGTTGATTAAACGCCAAGGCACATAGCCTGAACGCAGATTTTGTAACGTCCAGCCAAGTTGTACAATAGAACGCAATTGGGACTGACAGTGTTGTAACATCAGTAAGTCTTGCGATATTATATCGATTGCTGAAGACACAATACTGTCCAGTGAATATATTCTGGAGGACAGAGTCATTAACCCATTGTCCACAACAGAAAGTGATTTTTCCAAATTAATACGGTCAATTTCCCGTATTTTTTCTGCTGTCTCAATTTGAGTTACTTTCCAAGCTTCATTGTAAGCTGCATATATAGAGGCCGCTATGAAACGTTTTTGACGCTGTTTGCGTGGTCCCATGATAAAATCACGCAAGTCAGCACCCTCTTGAAGTAAAGTCAGGTGTTGCTTAATTTCTGCCAGTGTGGATGTTTGTAGCCATTGAAGGCAGAGCTTGCCCACACTGTAAGTAGTTACTATCCCTGGATGTTGTCTTTGGGAATATCTAGGGTCTGGCCTGGTCAATTTGAACCACCGTATTTTGTTCAGGAATCTGTCTTGACAGTTATTTGTATCAGTGCACCAGATCAACCATTGTTTCCAATCAGGATGTGTTCTGCTTTGGTTTAAAATATGGTTCACGTCTATCTCAACATCTATAGAGCTATTACTGTTCGTTGTTGGCTTTGGAATAGACGGTTTGTTTAAGTCTTTGATTTTGGCTAAGCCAAGACAGGTAGTTTGTTGAATAGTGTCATTCAAAAATATAATTTGTTCTGGGATCATACAGGCTCTGAACAATGATTCTATACCTTGTACTTGCCAATCTTTTGTACCCCAAACAGTTTTTGCTTCAATGTTATTGTTCCAGAAATCAAAACCAAATGTATTCATTTGCTCAAAAAATGAATCTGAATATATCAATTTCGTGTTTGTAAGCATGGTCTTCATACCTGTCTTATTTGACAATTTGAAATAAAATGTTTCTGCATTACTTGTGTTAAACCCTGAAAAATATGCATATTTATCATAAAATGTTTTAGAACTACCCTTTGGAGGAGTAGCACAATGTTCCCATTGGTTATAATTTAAAACATTTCTAGGTTGTGCAGATTTATGGAGATAATGGTTACCATAGTGGTTGTAGCAGAACATTTGATCATAATTAGACGAACCCTGCAAATAATCATGTTCTGTAAATTTAGCAGACATTACTAGGTCAGACATCATATCATTTATACTTTCAAAGTCCCAATCATCAGCGAATGTGCTTGGTTTTACAAAGTCACTTAACGAGATCTTAAATTGATGTGGATACTTCAGGATTTCAACCGGGCCATAGATTTCATAATCAGTATTGTCCCATGCTACACCGCCTGGTATAGGATTGGCTGTGAAGTTTACTGAAGAAAGTTCTCTTTTCTTGACGTGTGAAGATGTGTGTGGTTTAAGGACCAAGTTGATTTTCTGGCTTGCTGTGTCCATTTTAGCATATTTTCCCTCAATGAAATGTCCAAAGCATAGTACCATGATGAGCCAAAGTATGAGGATAAATGCACCTAATGTCACCCAAATTTCAATCCATGGAGAAGTCAGATAGGTTCCCTTTAGTTGATGAAAAAGTTCCTTTGCTTTGTCTTTAAAAGTTTTTGTTGATGGCTGTACTTCTGGTTCACTTGGATCTTCTGAAGCATCGTCGAAGTTGATGAAGTAGCCGGATGCCGTTCTGTCAATTGTTCCAATTGCTTCTGGATTACTTTTTGTTTTTGGATTTTGCTTTATTTCATTAGCAAAGTCTGTAGTTACATCATCGTAGGTTGTTGTTCCTTGATGAAAAGTTTTTATTTGGGTTTTAAGAGGTTCAAGTTCCATTGCTTTGTTGCATAGTCCTTGTTGTTTCACTGTAGATTTTCCAAATGTGATCAGTCTTTCAGTTTGAACCTCTGTGGATGTAGCAAACTTTGGTGTTCTGCTACTTCTTGGGAGTCCACTTGGCCTACTATTTGTTATCGGCCACATGATTGTGGTTTAACCAGGTCGATGGATATGACTCGGTTCTCCTTTTTACCAGCAAGGGGCGGTAGTACTACTGATCTTGTCCCGTTGATAGACAAGACAGGAACTGCTTTTCTGTAAGATGGCCCAAATTTCTTCTTTACCGCGATCTTCTCTCTGACCAGATCCCTGACTTTTGGAATCCAGACAGGCCTTGCTGGGACAGGTGGTTTTTCTTCAGTGGTTGCTGGCTGCTGTTTCAACTTTATGTTGCTCAGGTCTTTTCTTGTTTCATTTAAGTCCTGTAAAATAGCCAAGCGATCTTTGATATCAAAGCATTTTTCTTTAACCACTGAAGTCTGACTATCTAAGTCCTGGATTAACATTCTAGTCCCAAACAATAGTTCGTACGGACTGAGTCCTTTCAGAGAATTTCTTGGCAGGTTATTTAGACTACGTTGGACACTTATTAGATGTTTGACCCACCCAGCTCCTGAACCTAATACCTTTGCTGTTATAGATTGCTTTATGTCACGGTTTTTTCTTTCTACAATTCCGTTTCCCTCGGGATGAAATGGACAAGAGTACCGCAATGCAATGCCCATGCTGGTCATGGCCTCCTTATAAGCCCGGGAGCTAAAAGCAGGACCCTGGTCAGAATGTAGCATGCCAATTGCGTATGTGCCGATAAAGACTCGCAAATCTTTTATAACAGTTCTGGCGTCAGCCGATCGCTGGGGCCACATCCATATGAATCTCGTGCATGAATCCACTGCGACCAAGATATATTTATAGTTACCATCCCTTTGTAAGGGACCACAGTGGTCCAGGTAAACACAGGCTAATGGTTTATCTGAGATTAGAAGGGGCGTCTGTGCTGGTCGTTTCACTGTTGATACTTTCATTCTTTGACATATTTCACATTCTAGAACATAGTTCCTTGTTTGTCGTCGCATTTGTGGCCACCAGTATCTCTGTTTTAATAATGATACTGTGGCTGAAACGCCAGCATGTACAGAAGCAAGCCCTTCGTGTGCCGCTATGATGAGTCCTAACCTATGTTCCATGTTTGGAATTGCCCTATCCCCCACTCCAGGGATTCTAACAAACTGAACATTATTTGCATCAGTTATGTATGAGTACTTTACTGGAAAGCCTTTCGGGAGTGTTTCTATCGCATCTTTTACTGTAGCACTGACAGCCTGTAATATTTCGCTGTCTATTTTTGTTTTTGACCGGGTGATGGCAGCTACGGAAGCCGTTTGCACAGCTGCCTTCGCTGCCTCATCAGCCAATGAATTCCCTGCAACGTGAACGCCATCACGTTGATGACTCAGTGTATGTATCACGTGAGTCTTTTGTAGTTCCTTTTGCAAAAGAACTACTTGTTCCCAAAGCATTTTATGCTTGATTGTGCCACCTTTTGCATCTTTAAAACCGTTCTGAACCCAGATCTGCAAGTATTCATTGTAAGATTGGACGCAGTAATATGAATCGCACACTATGAGTGTGGGGAATTCTCGATCGGTATTTTCAAGCGCCATCTTAAATGCTAGTAGTTCTGCTCTTTGAGCTGTACAGTCTCCTAGTGATTGTGTTTTAGTGACCATAGGTCTGAATTTACCTTCGTGCCAGCGACCTTTAACGATCGCGCACGCCGCACTGTAAGCTTGCTTACCCCCTACTGCGGGTTGTGCTGATCCGTCTGTATATATTATACAGCCGTAATGTTCTAGAGGCAGAATTTCGGTCGGCGGAGGACATTCAAATTCATATTGGAGAAACTCTTGTGTTTTTAAGTTGGGATCAAATTCGTATGCCACGTCTGTTGCAGCAAGAGAATTAGCCCATTGTATCCATTTTGGATGGAGTGCTTTAGCATTCGGAATGCTTGCCTTTGTTACCGCCTCCAGGGCGGGTATCGGTGTCACGATGATTATTCGTTTACCTTGTGCTAGGGCTCGTTCTTTTGCTACAGCAGTCTGTACTGCGGTTAGAATTTTTTCCGTTGAGCTACATTTCATTTCAGCTTTTGTGTACAAGTGTGATTTGTATGCAATTGGTACCTTCTCTCCCTCATTAGAGGTCAGGTATGTGAATCCGCATCTTCCTGGGATGACCCGAATCACAAGGTTGCGTGTGTTGTCACGTGTTTGTAATTTTGTTTTAACTAACATATCTGTTTGTAAAGATCTCAAAATTTCAGTGTGTTTTTGAGTCCAATTGATTCTTTTAAAATCTGATTTTATAAGATCATAGAGAGGTTTAACTCTCTCTGCATTCCGAAATTCAGGAAACCTAGAATTGATTGTAAGTTTTTTAGTGTTCTAGGTGCTTGGATTACAGCACATTTCTCTAGGAAATTGTCAGCCAGGCTTTTGCCTTCACTTGATAGTTCATATCCTAAAAACAGGACAGTTAGATGGGCAATTCTTGACTTTTTAAAGTTGAATTTGTAACCCTCTGCTGCGAACCCAAGTATTATGGTGTTCACTCTCTTCAAGTGAGTATCCAAGTCATCATCTGTTAGATAGATGTCATCGACATAAGATAATGCCTCATCATCATATATTTGTAGTAACTCTGTTACTCTTGCTGAGAATAATCCTGGGCTGTTTTTAAACCCCTGGGGCAAACGACAGAATTTTTTTGCGCGCCATTTATTGAGAACGCGGTCAAATATCTGCTCTCTGGTGCTATATTTTGACAGAAGAATCCATTAGAGATGTCTAATGTTGTTTTGTATTTCTTGCGCACTATGTTATTCATTAGTGCAGCACTATGCGAGTTTTGTACTGCAAAGGTTTTGCAACATGAGTTAAGGTGTCTGTAGTCCAAAACAAGACGATATGAATTGTCTGGTTTGGAGACAGGAAACAAAGGGTAATTCATTTGTGAGGTGCAAGTTTCAATCACCCCCTGGTATTCAAGTTGATCTAGGATCTCTTTTACCCGTGTTTTTGCTTCTTGCTTAATTGGGTACTGCCTCTGAGCAGTAGGTTGTGATTTTAACTGGATTTTGTGAGGAGGAGAGTCCTCATCCCATCCCACATGGTTTTTATATAATGCAGGAGCTTGGGCTACTGCCCACTTTCTTGCAAGTGTATATTTTTTATGAATTGGAATATGATTTGAGAAGGCAGGCATAATTATTTCTTCGCCATGAGGGCACTCCCTGACAAACTCTGGTGGCCAGTCTCTTTCAGCTAGAAGGATGTCATAGCCCTTGGAGAGATTGTCCCAAAAGAGACCCCTTATTTTCCTAGTCTTATCCCCTTCTATACGCAATGTTATTTCATATATTTTATGAGGTTTGCTAACCCTGGTATCTGCAGTTTCCACCTGAATGTATTCATTCGTGTCCACTGTCTCCAGATGATTCATAAGGATCTTGCGAGCTATGCTCACTTCTGCTGCGCTGTCTAGCATTGTCTGAGCCCATTCTCCGTTTTTCAGCTGTGTCCTCAGTATTCTCGGCATGGTTGATTACTTTAATACTGACTACCTTCTTTTTTGGAAACTGTAATTTTTTATTTTGATGAGCAGGTTCCTTGTCTTTGGACTTGACGTGCTCTTCCCTGTGTTCTGATCGTCCTCTTCTTTCCGATTTCTGCAAGGAAGTCTGAAAAGATTGAGAGGGACGTGTATCAATATCTTGATATCTATCAGGTGTCTTCAGATTATCCCTATTTCTAAGGTTGTATTTTTTCTCAGAGGGCTCCCTCTGGGGAGACTTGTGTCCTTGGTCCGGAGATCTTTCTCTCCACCGAGGAGACCTTCCTCTGGACTGGAATCTTTTTTCTTTAGGAGTGGATTGTTTATTTCCATCCCAGCTCTTTTTTTGAGTGTTTAGATTATTTTTAATAAATACTTTTCAGGTTTTTCAATAAGTTGGGGTTTCACCGGTTTTCCACCCAAACTATCTCTTCCTAGTTCTTCATAGGATTTTTCTATGATTCTGGCAATTTCAAATGGTTGGTCTGCTATATCTGTCTCTTTCAACCTCTGGCGGATCGCCACATTTGCTGCTTCTCCCTTTATATTTGCTAATAATATTGCCGAGACCTGCTTGAAGTCTTTTAGTAATTTCATACCAAGAGTTAAGGCAGGTTCTGGACCGTATTCATCTTGAATTTGTTTTAGCACATCTGGTATTACTGACATGGATGGAACACCATGTGTTTTTGTGTAAATGGAAGCAAAGACTGTACCCCAAGTGTCAAAGTCCTCCACATGTGGTGCGATTCCCATTGGAAGACAGATAGTCAGAATTCTGTGTTTCTCAACCGGGGTGGTATCAGGAAATACTGCCTCTATTTGAGTGATTTTTTGTGCTAACCAGAAGGGAATTTGTTCCCGTTTTGCGGGTACTTTACCTAGACAGGACTGTATGTTCTGTGGTGTAATTTTATTTGTGTTCCCCTGGTGAGGGATCAGCTGTGGAATTTTAATAGCTGGTTGGACTGTTGAAGTCCGCATTACATATTGGACTAATTGTCTATGTATTTTAATTAATTGTTTTAGCTGCGTTAAAAGTTCTGGTGCAGACATTTCTTCAATGTCTGGATGTGGTGTGTATCCGGCTAGGACCGGCCACGTTGCTCCTGGTCTACCTAGTGGACCGAGCCTGGTGATGTGATTATTATGTTTTAGGGCGCCATTAAACCAGAGCAGGTGCTCTTGGTATTTGAGTGGTATTTCCACCTCCTCGAAAGGAGTGTACTCATTAGGAGGTTCCTCTATTTTGTAATAGTGGAAGTCCTTTGTTACAGCGTTTGCTGCTGGAAAGTTTATCCATGAATAGAATACCTCTGTCTGCCGATATTCGTGTGCCTCAATTACGAATATGACTGTGCCACCTCTCGGTGTCAGCCCATTTTCTATAAGTTTTAAGGTTATAGATTTCCTTATGTTGACCGGGATGAGTATTGCATCCGGGTCTTGCTGTAGGAGACTATTGTCAGCCGCTAGGAGTTGAGCTGCTATTCTAGCTGTCTCCCTTTCTTCTTCATTTTCTGATATTCTACTGTCAAGAAGATTTTGTTTATTTGCAGATCAGGTTTCTATGGAAACAAAGATTAGATGCACAATATTTTGGAACAGTGTATCCTTCAACGTTGAATAAACCAAGAACCATACATAGGAGTCTCCTCCTACTAAGTTTGGCGGATTTAGCCTTTCACCCACTCCAGACATCTTTGGAGTATTATGGGGAAAAAGGGGGTCTGTGTGAAAAAGCACGACTGAGTTACTCTAATGTCTTACGTTAGATTTATCGCCTATCCAAAACGTTCGGCGCCATGTAGTGTAGTTCCTATTATCCCAATAGGCTCTGCGCATTGGAATAATATCTTCAATAGTATAGACGTAGGACAGAGGTTAACTAGGTCTTCTACTGTCGATATTAGACTTAAAGTTTAATGTTTTGCCAGCTAGCTCAGAGTTCACTAGAAACTTTCTCGAATAGACAAGGAGGAGTTTAACCTCCCTGGATAGACAAGAAGGGATTTAGTTTCTGACAACCATAGAACATGACAACTTTGCTCTCCCCTAATCAAGAGTGTATCTCTAGAGTCGTGTGAAAACAAAAGACAACTTATTTTACTCAGTCAGTTCAGTGCATTCTTAGTTTCACCAGATTGTAGAGAAAAGGAAGAGACGGGCGTGTTCAATAAAAAGATGTTATTTATTGATCAGTCTCTTTTCTCATACAAGAGAAATGAATCGCTATTATTGCAATACTTATGGTTAAGTAAAGTGCATACAGTAATAACAGAATTATAAAATAATACTGTAAAAGCATTGATATGGTTTCTTAGCCATATGATACTTAAAATGGATAAAATAGATACATACATATAAACATTGACTAATCGTACTCAACTGGTGCTTCTAACTACGCCTACCCCAATGTACCTGACCTAAGCCTAATACGTGGGCGGGAGTAGATAAGTAGCAGTTTAAGTTAAGGTTGTTTTGCCAAGAGTCTGCTTCAAGAATTCTCTACAAAGGGTTATTCAGTTCAGTACCTGGGATTTAGAAGGCTGGAGGGCTGGTATCTCTATCTCAGGTCTTGATATTCCAGCTGCCTGCGAGGGCGGCTTGGAAGCGCCGGAGCTGGATTTCTCGGCAGGAGAAAAGGCAGCGTCTCTCTCTCAGCGCGTCAGAAAGGAGGGGCAGCGTCTGTGGGCTTCGCTGTCAGCTGGGCTCCTCGGCAAGTCTCGCTGCTCCAATCTTGTCACCACCTCGTGTGTTTGCTTAAGGCAATGTCGGTATTATTTATACCTGAAAGGTGCCGAGATTGACGTAAGGATGGACATAAATACGTCAATAAGGATGTCATACGAACTGATCGTTCGCACATTCTTTACTGAAGTTCTCGGCTAAATCAAAACAATGGCTGTGGGGATTTCCCAGGTCGTGGTAGGTTTGATTTGTTTTGAGAACACCGTATGCCTATTAGGGGGCTGGAGAAATAGTGCTTGCCTAATGAGATGGCATGCGCTATGACCTAATCAGATAACGGGTTTCTGTGCAGTTGAATGGCTGCTAGTTAATTATTAACCAGACAAGGGTCAGAAATAGGGGGATCGATACAGTACCCATAGTAAATACATCACAGTATAGGTTTGCTAGGTTTCCCTAGGTGCCAGCAGAGTTAGGTTTCAAAAACTACAGCTAGGCACTTTGCCAAAAAAGGGTCATTTTTCACTGCGAAATTGAGGTGTGACCACATTGCGTTTTGTGCCGTTTCCTGTCGCAGGCACTAGGCCAACCCACACAAGTGGAGTACCATTTTTCTCAGAAGACTTTGGGGGACGTGGGGTGGGTGGAAATTTGTGGATCCACACAGATTCCAGAACTTTCCACCACAGAAATGGTGAGAAGATGTATTTTTTTGTCAATTTTTTAGGTTTGCAAGGGATTCTGGGTAACAGAACCTGGTGGGAGGCAGTCAAGTCACCCCATCCTGTTTTGCCCTGGGTGTTTAGTGTTGAAAAATGTATAGGTTTGCTAGGTTTCTCTAGGTGCTGGCAGAGCTAGAGTTCAAAAACTACTGCTAGGCACTTTGCCAAAAAAGGGTCATTTTTCACTGAGAAATTGAGGTGTGACCACGTTGCATTTTGCGCGGTTTCCTGTCGCAGGCACTACGCCGACCCACACAAGAGTGGTACCATTTTTCTCGTAAGACTTTGGGGAACGCAGGGTGGAAGGAAATTTGTGGGTACACTCAGATTCCAGAACTTTCCACCACAGAAATGTGGTGAAAAAGTTTTTTGTTTGTCAATTGTTTAGGTTTGCAAGGGTTTCTGGGTAACAGAACATGGTGGCAGGCAGTCAAATCACCCCATACTGGATTCCCCTGGGTGTCTAGTTTTCAAAAATATATGCGTTTGCTAGGTTTCCCTAGGTGCCGGCAGAGCTAGGGTTAAAAAACAACAGCTACACACTTCGCAAAAAAAGGGTACATTTTCATTGTGAAAATGTGGTGTGTTCACGTTGTGTTTTGAGCCCTTTCCGGTCATGGGCACTATGTCTACCCACACAAGTGAGGTACCATTTTTATCGGGAGACTGAGGGTAATTCAGATTTGTAAAGCAACTGTTATTACCTGTTGAGTTTTGATGCATTTCTGCCTTCCAAATTAAAGACATTGTGTAAAAAAGAAATCATTTTGAAAAATGACCAATAATTCTCATGCTAGTATGAGTATTCCTAATTTTGAAAATGTACAAATATGTACTGTTTCTAAACTCTATAATTTGTACCCAATTCAGAAATACATAGGTGTCTTTCATACCGATTTTTCCATGTATACACTTTTGCACAATAATTGCTATATGCCCGGTACATAATAAAATGCCATTTCAAATTACTACTCAGTTTTTGACTCTGGGTTCGTCTGATTCTTGATGAACCTACAAGTCCTATATCCCCACAACTAGGAAGGTCCAGCAGATGTAACGGTATATTGCTTTCAAAGAGCTGTCATAATTACAAGAAGTTACAGGTGAAAACGTTGACACAAAAGGCTGTTTTTTTCAACTAATTTTCAATTTTTCCAATAGTTAACTGTTAGTTTCTATAAAGAAACCTTGATGGATCTACACAAATGACCCCTTTCTGAATTGAGAATGTTGTCTACTTTTCTAAAAATGTATAGCTTTCCATGATCCATTATTGCTTTCATACTCATTTTTACCATTAACTGGAAGCAGGTTGAAAGCACTAAAAATAGCACAAATAGGCTATGTCCCAGAAAAATGCCACAACTATGTAAAAATATTTTGGTTCTCTGACAAAAGACTGTCATTTCCTAAAAGATGGGAAAATGGTGATTTCAGTCCCACAAACCCTTTTTTGATAACATTTGCAGGAAAAAACCCAGAGGCTTTCATTTGTCGCCCGTTTTTCCAATATTTCTGAAAAAAACAAAAATGTTACTGTATTTTGGCTAATTTCTGGGACCCCTCCAAGAGAATCCACACACCGAGGGTACCTTTAGAATCCCCACGATGTTGGAAGAAAAGGACGCAAAATTGGCGTGGTTACCTTATGTGGTCAAAAACTTACAGGGGCCTAAGCGCACACTACCCCAAATAGCCAAAAAAAGGCTTAGCACAGGAGGGGAAAAGGCCTAGCAGCAAAGGGGTTAATACATAAAAGTCGCCCCTATAGTGGGCCCTATACACCCATAGAGACAGGGCGTGTTGTATCTAGAAAGGTGGGCATGTACATTATTATTCTGTAACAAAGTTCCATCGTTTGATGACAACAAACACATGTGCCACATTTAAAATGTCTCTCCAGCATGTATTTCTTGCCATCAAACGATGAAAGGAACTTTGTGCCAGCATAATAATGTCAAATGGTCACATAAAGCATTTTCTAATTGTAAAACTAAAAATGTTATATATGCAGTCCAATGCCCCTGTGGAAAGTTGTATATCCGTAAGACCAATCAGCAGATCCAGCAAAGGATTATTCAACGCAAACCTTGCATAAAACGTAAAGTGTTAACTGCTCCACTTGTTAATAATTGGATTGATAATCATCACACGGAAGCAGATACACAATGGACAGCATTGGCAACAACCAAAGCGGACACTCGAGGAGGGGATACAGATGAAAAACTGAACCGCAAAGAGGCTTATCTTATATTTCAATAATGTGTCGAATGGACTTAATGAAATGTCTGAAATAAATAATTTGTCAGCCAAATAGAATGCTTTTCTGGTTAGAGCGTCTTCCATTATTCAGCTTTAGGGCCACGGTGTGTCTCAATAATTCACTTTTTCTTACATATATGCCCTTTGGAAGCAACATTCCATCAGTTCATGAGCAATTGGTATATAAAATACCCTTTTGCTTTTGTGCCACCAAGTTGTGGACATTCAAAACACACGTCCCATAATTCCACACTGCAAAACAATAATCCGATCACAACGTTTTTTATAGGCGTACGAAAAGTTTTGCATCCGGTTGCTGACAGCCTCTGAGCAGCGAGTGAGCCACAAGTAACGCTGCGGGAAGACTGCAATGAATACAAATATAGTAAGATTTGCTTGCTGACCGGCGGTTATGCAGTTCAATTCTTTTTAAGGCAACTGTATTTCTTAAGCATAATGCGCTAAGTCAGACGTTCCAACAAAGTAGATCAACTCATTGTTTATACGGGTGAGCATTAAATAACGGTGTTGCTTCAGGTACAGACAATTACGAGCTCAGTGACTGTTTAGCAGTGTTTTCACCTGCATGAAATGATTGTGAGGATCTATGCAGCGTGGGTTATTTGGGAATCGGTTCGCCTTGTTCAGTGAACTATAGTGTTCGAGTCCCGAGGCTGCGTTTTCAGAAAGGGATATATTCTCGCTGTAGATTATTCTACTTTCCATAAACATTGAGGGCCTCATTTATGAAAAGTGACGTACCACTGCGAGAAAACAGCGATGCGTCACTTTTCATTAAGCCCTCCTTTCAACACCAATGATGCGTCATGTCGCAAGGAGTTACAGATACGTCAATATTTCTGACGTATCTGTAGGCGCAAAAATGACGCACTGCTGGAGTGTGTCACAAAAGTGACGCAATTCCAGCAATGGGTCATTACACAAGGGCAAGTCCCATGTGAAATGTGCCTGCGTCAGTCTTACGTCTGCCATGAGGCATGCGTAAGATATTGACGCATTTGCGTCCTAGAAGTGGCGCTGTGAAATATTATAGATTTCACTGCGCCACTTTCTTGTGTTGGAACGCCACCCTGCATCCATTATACTTGGCACAGGTGTAATGTGGCGCAGGGGTTTACAAAGTGACGCATCTACCTAGATGTTTCACTTTGTAAATATGATGCAACAAGGGTCAATTTTGCGTCACAAAAAGTGACACAACCTAGGCGCAAAAGTGACGCAAGGGCTCATAACTAAGCGCCTGAGTCTGAATAAAATTGGAGACCGCTTTAGGGAGGAGGGTTGTCAGTCCCTGCTGCTAGTGAGTACCGATCGTGAGCTGTTTGTTTGAAATAGTGTTGGTTACCTCTAGCGCCCTTGTGGGTATTATTGCAATTTAGAAGATATTGAAACTGAGACTTTTTTTTTTTTTTTACTTATAAGCTTTATTCGATTTTTAAGTTAAAAATCATGAAAGCATTGACAATACAAAAATAATAACAAAAGAACACCATAGATGTTTTATTTCGTAGAGACAATAAACACAGTGAACACAGTAAACACAGTAAAAAACCATTGTTCAACAATTATAGTGCAAGGTTCAATTACCATTAAAAAAACTCTAAGTATTTATCCTATGTAATGTGCGGGGAGCTCGGGTAAAAATCATACAGATCCCAAACGCGAATTGTGCCTTGTCTTTCATTGAGGGTACAAGCTTGTAAAAAGGGGACAACATTGGTGTTTTTAAATTTAATTAGTACCAGATCCCCAGCAGTGCATTTGGGCAGCGTCCCTAGCCATCCCACCCTCCTGACACTCAAGATACCCCCGTCAAGCCCCGGCGGCAACGGTCTATTCTTTTTTAGCCAATAGGTGGCCTTGTTTAGCAAATCCTGCTGGGATTCGCGTGTTCCCTGGGTGAGGGCAGGGACCCCAGAGAGGACAGACACATACGGGGCGGCCTCAGGGGGCAGGTTAATATGTGGCGTTCTTGCCGAGGCGGGTCTAGCCACTCTGTGGGTTTTTGGAGCAGGTTTGACAGATACTTTGGGGCCTTTTGGAATAGGTGTGCGTGATGGCTGAATTTGGGTGGCCTCATTACCCGATTTATACATTTCGGGGGCGGTGATAGGGTTAGGACAGACGCATGTGGCCATAATGGTAGCTGGAAGCGAGTGCTTTCTTATTACTGACTCAATATTGGTCAGCCTATCCCCTAAATCATTCATTTTTGTGACCAAGGGAGAGATGGTAGCAACCAGCAGTTGCTCGATTTTGGCCAATAAAGTCGTATTGAGAGACAAAAGAGGGTCCTCAGGTTTGTCCGCGGCCGGGTCCTCGATGAATGCTATTGGGTTAGCAAGTGATGGTATAACATTGTACAGTATTTGTGTACTTGTATTGTTCCCAAAGTTAGTTTCGATGTCATGCCTCCATCTATTGTAAGAACCCAGGGGGGCGGCATTTACTTCGTTGTGAGCTTTATCAGCGGGGCCATTTCCTTTAACACAAAAAGAATCCACAGATGGGGAGGTTATGAGATCAGGGGCGTACTTTGTACCGCACAGGGCGTTAAGTTCCTCCCATATGGACATCGTGTTTGTAATAATTTAGAGAAAAGCCAACCAAAATAACAAATAATACTCTTAAGGCACGATACCTCCCTCTGTGGTAGAACGAAGTGGGGTGGCCCGTCCCGTCCTCCTCTGGCCTCGGAGGGCCACAGAGGGCCCGCCCTTTGCCCGGGCTTAGCCCCGCGCTTCGTCCCGCGTGCATCCCGCGGGACGGAAACAGGGAGTGTATTAATTAGGCAGGTAGGCGGGGCCGGCAGGGGAAGAGTACCAGCTGTTGGTGGTCAAGGGAATGCTGGTACTCGCAGTCCCCGGCCGCCGCACCCGCCGAATCCCCGGACACAGAAAGCAGGGGCAGAGAGCAGCAAACAGCAAACAGTCTCCCGGTGGTAGAACGGCTCCTCAGGTCTCCCACAGGGTCAGAGTCCCGACCCACCTCGAGCCGCGAGTCGCACCCGCGGAGCGGGGGCGGCAAGAGGTAGTAGCAGCAGGCAGGAGGCGGGGCCGGCAGGGGAAGAGTACCAGCTGTTGGTGGTCAAGGGAATGCTGGTACTCGCAGTCCCCGGCCGCCGCACCCGCCGAATCCCCGGACACAGAAAGCAGGGGCAGAGAGCAGCAAACAGCAAACAGTCCCCCGGTGGTAGAACGGCTCCTCAGGTCTCCCACAGGGTCAGAGTCCCGACCCACCTCGAGCCGCGAGTCGCACCCGCAGAGCGGGGGCGGCAAGAGGTAGTAGCAGCAGGCAGGAGGCGGGGCCGGCAGGGGAAGAGTACCAGCTGTTGGTGGTCAAGGGAATGCTGGTACTCGCAGTCCCCGGCCGCCGCACCCGCCGAATCCCCGGACACAGAAAGCAGGGGCAGAGAGCAGCAAACAGCAAACAGTCCCCCGGTGGTAGAACGGCTCCTCAGGTCTCCCACAGGGTCAGAGTCCCGACCCACCTCGAGCCGCGAGTCGCACCCGCGGAGCGGGGGCGGCAAGAGGTAGTAGCAGCAGGCAGGAGGCGGGGCCGGCAGGGGAAGAGTACCAGCTGTTGGTGGTCAAGGGAATGCTGGTACTCGCAGTCCCCGGCCGCCGCACCCGCCGAATCCCCGGACACAGAAAGCAGGGGCAGAGAGCAGCAAACAGCAAACAGTCCCCCGGTGGTAGAACGGCTCCTCAGGTCTCCCACAGGGTCAGAGTCCCGACCCACCTCGAGCCGCGAGTTGAAACTGAGACAAATCCATTACTGTGTTTCAGGTAAAAGAATTCAATCAGCACATTGGTGCCAATGTTTCAAGCCACATGAGGTAATTTTGTTTTGAACTCTGAGACATTTTAGACCCATTATGGTATTATGTAGATAATAATATGTTACATGTTTGTTTATTTTTTGTAGAGTGGATATCAGTTCTGTGTCCTGAGGAGATCCCCATAAAAGATGATGTAGTGGGTCCGAAACACGTTGACTATCATTCGTGCACCTACTGGGTTAAAACAATCATTTTTTATAAGAATGACACTGTAATCCTGGGAATCATTAGTTGCTACATGTTTTAAAAAAAAACTACAATCTGGCTTCAGAAGTTACGTTTTTTCAGAGGTGCACCGTCCATTCATAGGAGAGCAGTTAAATTCAATTTGAAGTGCCATATACATGAATAAATATGTTACTATTTCTGATCTCTGTTCTGGACATCACAAAATAGGAACCAACATTTTGTATTAGTCTTATTGTAATGTCGTTTTATTATTTATTTGTTTATAATTTTGTCTGTATCTACTATTGTGTTGTGATTTATGTTGGTGGGAGTGAAGAATATTTGTGATTCAATTTTGCATTTGATCTTTTGTGTGTGACAAAAACAACTGCATTTTGATGAAAACAAAATGGTGACCGCTTCTATTGATTGAAGCGACATGAATGAATTAGAATTGAAAAGGATTAGTCAGTTTTGGCAGCGTTCGTTCGGTGTATTTGTCTGGTGGCTCAGCCTTACTGACTTTAGGAGCCCACCCCTTTTGTTTGGTTTAACTTTTAGAAAGTTGGCATTGTTTTGCCCTAACCATTTTGTACCTACTGCCTGTTCCTTGTTCACATGACATAGTATAGTTGGCAGTTGGCCTGTCTGCACTCCTCCCAGACAGTCACACAACAGAGGGTCTGAGTTTTGGGAGGATGGGCCATCCTGGCTTGTTGTGGTTGGCAGATCGTTCACCTGTCACACTTGCACTTTAAAGACACTGCCTCAGATCACGCACAAATGACTTCAAACAAGGCTAGTGTGACTTCAGGCAGACTTGGACCAGGGCAGGGAGGCAGCAAATTCCTAACACCTCTATGGGGGGAGGTGGGGATCTCCAGTAGCTTCTCCCATTTCAAAGCTAACACCATGTATAACAGGCATTGGTAAATGCATTAGGTTTTGCCTATGTGATTATTAATTATTTTTTTGATGACTTTTAAGTTGGGGAGCGCTGTGCAAAATAAAGGGCTGTACAGGCAAAACCTAAAATTTACCTCAGCCTCACATTCCACACCCTCCAGTGACCACAGAAGAAGGTTCAAAGACTAAAGTGGTATTGGATATACAGGCTTATTGAGTGTCATGTCAGACAGGATACATACGCCATTGCAATGGTAAGGTCACCAGGCTATCAAAAGGTCCCACGAAGTGAGGTGTGAATTAAGCATGGCATCCTAAAACACTGGGCTAGTAATGCAAAGAAGGGAGACACAATGCAGTTATAGGAGATGGAGAAGGGCAAGTTTATCAGAGGGTGAGAGCAGGGAGGAACTCAATGGCTCAGAAGGAGTCAGGGGTACAGCTTTGAGTAGCGCACCATGTACAGCAGTGCCCAGGTGTGTGAGGAGCCTGCTGCCACTGCACCTCAATTAACTGCCTTTACTACTCAACCAGGGGGGTCAACAAGCCCACTGTTCTTGCTTGCACTGGGGCCCATGACATACTGCCTATGCCACTGGAGTCAGGCATTTGATACCGGGAAAGGAGGTTCATGTTGGAATACAAAGTAAAGCAGGGGGCACATTGAAGTAGAGAAGGGGGCACATTGAAAGGGACGCAGGCAGAATCTTACATGAAGCGGAATGAAGGTGAACAAGGGGTCTTTCTGGGCATTTCACTGCTTCCCTTACACAAAATGTTCATGCAACATATTTGTGCGCAACGTCAGACCGACTGTATCCGTAAGAGCCCAAAGTCCTGTCAGTATGAAATGATACAACCATTTGTAATACCTGTGTGCTTCTGTGTGGCATATACGTCCCCTACGACTTCCTTCTCTTACCAATACATGAGGACACAATAGGTTGAAATAACCACAAGAAGAACATTCCAGCCTTCCCGAAATCGTGCAAGGCCCTGGGTTGGAGAAAAACAGTATCTTTATGTCTGACAGCAAATAAAACATAAACACTGTTCATTGTTACTGGCAACCCTACACTCAATTGCAAATATCCGCTTTTGTCCAAAGTAGTTTTCTAAAAAAAAAAAGTTGTCTCAGCACAATACCATAGGAATGCAACAGGCAAGTTCTCTTGATAAACTCCCTCCCACCTGGAAATTAGAACATGCTGCATAGCAACAAGTTACTAACAGCATTTGGAACATATGCATGTAAATAGCACAACAGTATAAAAGGGTTCGAATATTTATAAATGGAATGCAATACATCTCTTCCCTTAAACAAACACAATCTAAGAAAAGCCTTAAACATAATCCCTCAGCTTTCCAGGAGAATGACCAACTCTATTTCCTACCTTAACTCTGGATGCCACAGACTCTGCACCAAAGGGTCCATTAGCACTGTTTCCAGAACTTTCATCATGCACGTCAGCACTTTGATGTTGTAAAGTCATCCTGCACCTAACACCCCCATGTCTTTGATGACTGAAAACACACACACACACACACACATTAGGGTACACTATGGGTTAGTGTACCCCTATGATTAGCATGACCTATCCTATAAGTGTACATAATAGGGCAAGGGGATTAAAACTATCTTTAAGCCCCTAGTATATAATAGGGCATGGCAGTTTAGAGTCCAGAAGCCCTTTCTACACTTTCATGTGTGCACTGCTGAAAGGCTGAGGTAATTTTAAAAGCATCCCAGTGTTGCAGGATTGCTATTAAATCTAAATTGTGCATAAAATTGACTGTATTGTTAGGGTTACTTAAAAACGGACAAACTACAATATTTTAGCATATTAGGGACCCCCAGGGTCTCTCCTGGGTGTCCCAGAGGTGAAGGACCAGGTAAATGTAAGGAGGACCCTAATAAAAGAGGTTTTATATGCCCTGGGGATAGATAAATTGCACATTTCCCCTCCCTCATTGTTGCAAAGTGCCTCCCAAAATCGACCTTTGTGCTAAGAGCACTGTATAGTTAGGATCTACATTATTTCTGCATATGCATAACCACTAAAGTCTCCCTAGGTGTCCCAGGGGTTGGGGGTCCTGTAGCTAAAATAAGAGTTCTTATCAATGATGTTTTATAAGCTCTGGTGCTGGAGAAAGTGGACATTTCATTTCCCCCATTGTAGATCCCCAGCCACATAGGCAATAGTTTATGAACTTAAAACTACTGCTGGGAAATAATACCATTCAAGGAACTAGGAGAATGGTATTGATAAATCCAACAATATGCTAATGTTGAATATATCTTAAAGAATACAGAAAAGACGTTATAAGAATTTTCTTGTCTGTATGCAAAAATTCAGTCTTCCTGTGGTCTGGCCTGATTGGTCAGAGTTAATAGGATTAGCCAGACTGCTGCGATGAAGTGATAAGTGTCTCACCCCAGTGAGGCTAATCTGTTAGAAAGAGCCCTGCTGCAGAGGAATGCCAGAGCAGCGGGGAAGGGTTGTAAACCATGGGGCTTCAAAGAAAAGATAGGACAGGCAGGAACAGCCAGGTCCATCTTCCCCATCTCCTATGACTCAGCCAGATGGCAAGGTTAAGGAAGGAATTTGAAGATGTCTGGGCGACGGAAGCTATGGAAATGAGCCATACTGGAGGTTGGTTTAGCTAGCTCTTGCCTCAATGCTGAGTCTTCAACTATATTGAATTTTGGAGAAATAGTGCCTTCTGGGAGATCGCTATGCCACACTTTGGAGGATGTGATCATGCTCTGGAGTATTACCCCACACCTCATTGGACAAGGGTGCCCACCTGCTTGACCCCAGAGAACTCTGAATAAGTATATGAGAGGTGTATAAACATCAAGAGAGAAAGGGCTATAGTAAATACTCTCTCGCCCCTAGGGATAAACAATCGTAAACAACTAGAGAGTATTATTAATAGAAAATAATAAGAAACTTCGTCAAAGGAGTAGTCAGACAGAACAGCCTCCAACACAAATCAGTGCTCCATGCAAACGTATTAGCTTTGTCACAGAAAGATAGTGAAAATACCAAGAGTTCGAATCACCCCTCCATTAAAAGTGTTGGTTGAGGGAGTAATCTACACTCATTTTAATCTGCACCTTTTGGTTTGATGTATTTTCACACGCACTAACCGCAGGAACCCTATGAAGACAAACAGCTACCTACCTGGTGTGGGTGCCTGAGGGTTCCTTTTTCATCTTGGTATTTTCACTATCTTTCTGTGACACAGCTAATACGTTTGCATGGAGCACTGATTTGTGTTGGAGGCTGTTCTGTCTGACTACTCCTTTGACGAAGTTTCTTATTATTTTCTATTAATAATACTCTCTAGTTGTTTACGATTGATTAAGTATCTGAGAGGGGCAGAGCCTCTCAGATCTGCTGTATGAAACTAAAAGAAGGGTCCATGCTGGAAAGTTTGATTTGCACCAACTAGCCCCTGCATCTGCTGCACAATATGGAACCACAGTCCTGTGGACCTAACTGGCTTCACGAGAAATAAAGAGTGGGATCCCTGCAAGCTACAGGTGAATAGAGCTCACATGGATCATCACCACCTACCTAGCCTTGAGTGCTTCCAGTAGATTTGTAAGGGTTTTATCCAAGTAGATTGTAGGAACTGAAGTCCCAAACTTTCAAGGACCATCTTGGAGCATTCAGACCCGTATTTTGGACATTTTTGGACCCCCAAGGGAGTTTCAGGAAAAAGTTCCCGAAGTGGACTGACTCAAACTTGCAAGCCAGGCCGGCAACCTTCAACCACGAGTTGGCCTGCCCTGCTGGTTCATCCTACTGAAAAGCGTTTGACCAGGAGCTCCCTATAAAGCAAGCTGGCAAATCCTCACTGAACCCGGCCTGGGGAAGCGCATCGAGGTCCCCGGCGGAAAAAGCTCCAGGAAAGTTTCCAAGTCCAAAGGTAAAAGATTTAACCTGCTCCAGCCGCGAGATTTAAGATGCCCACCTTTAACAGCGACCTGGCCTGGATCCCTGCTTCATCTCGCTGAAAACCTCCAGAGGTCTGACTTCCAGAGTTTGAATGGGAGCTTGTCGATAGTCAATCCGACGAACCCTCACCGAACCTGGACTCGTGGAGAGCATTAAGGGACCCCGGCAGAAAAAGCTCCAGGAAAGTTTCTAAATCAGAAGGTAAAAACTTTGACTGACCCCGCGAGGGGTAGCCGCACAGGGCTCCATCGTGGTCAGCCTGAAACTTTAACTTTGTCCTGGTCTAGCTCAGGACCGGCTATAGGGCAGTCCGACCAGTCCCATTGCACCAGGTGCTGACTTCAGGGGTCGCTGTGTTTGCAAGTTTATTTGGTATTAAAAGATCCTACTGCTTCATACCGTGCCTCCAACAATTTCCAGGCAACAATAATGTCAAGATAACTCCAGTGATTAATGTTCTACCTGGAGAGAGATTGGAGTTTTGTCTAGTTGAGGTTTTGACTGATCATAACATAGCACAGAGGATTAATATGTTTGTTACAAAGAACGTGTACCATGCAGATCACAAAGAGCATATAATGTAAATAGGTCAGTGGGATACTGCTTTTCTAAGAGACATAATTTTGTTACTTGCAGTTTATAAGTTAAAATCCTAATATAGAACAGTGAATTAATAACTGTCATCAAAGAACTGCATGTACACTGCAAAGTATAGATTAATGAAGCAAAACGGGTTCACTTGGGTGGAAATCAATTCTTATTATTAAAGAGAACCCCAAACTATAGTGTTCCGTTTTCATGTCTGCGTTTGTGCTTCTCCAGACCAAGCACTCTTAAACTACACTACCTACCAGTATGGATGACATGTGACTCCTACACCTTGTAGTCCTCTAGCTTATGTAGCATTTCCTATAAACTGATTTACAAACGTATTATTGATTGTCTCTGTGTAATGTGTGTGTGATGCAAAGTGCTCTGACACCCTACACTGGCATGAGTGGTGCTATATAACTAATTAAATGCATCAGAGAGAGAGTGGTTATGGAGGCTTGAGGGGCACTGTTAAAAGGTGGTTGTGAGAAGGTGGCCTGGTATATGCTGCCCACTAATTAAAGTGGGCACTCTGTACCAGTCCACATGACCCTTATGATGTATGAGCTCAAAGATAACCTTATTGAAAGCTCTCCTAGTGGCAGCTATGGAGAGAAGCCTTCAGGCTTAATCTTTAAAAAATGCAAAGCAGCTTGTTTTACCAGAATATCACCTCCTGAATGACTAAATGAAGGAGAACCACACAGTAGTTATATAAAAATATGTATTTATTAGTATAACACTATCTACTATCCAATACACGAGGATAGAACACAAAGCACACAATACGAGATAAATAGAACAGTTGTAAGTAGCACAATACACAGTGGGCTCCAGGGGGAGACCAATCCATATGCTAAAATAGTGGTATAACAATCACAACTTGACTAGACACAGTGTCTAGTGCACGTAGAATCGCTGGGACCCCAAGGAACCACCCAAGGTGATGTCACAGGGAACCCATGGAGGACCGGTGCAGTGAGGAACCACGTCCACGTGCTACGTACAACTCTATGGGAAAATTGCAGTTTCAAAGTTAAAGTTTAAGGACCCTTCTAGGAGGACTTAAGAGCAAACCCTTTGGAACTTAAGAGTTTAGAGAGCCACCCCACCCGTGGATACAACAGTACCCGAGTTACCTATCCCTGGGGAGCCGGGTGCATAGGTCTGAAGTGTTGTTGGAAACCTCCATCGTTCTCTATGGAAGGGAGTGAAGAAGTACTGCTGCAGTGAAGGTGAAAAGGGTTTGGTGGAATCCAATCCTGGATTCTGGATGAAAGGAACCTGAAAGCAGAGGGGACAGAGTCTGGGTCACTTCAGAGTGATCATGGGCTCAGAAGACGAATGCCCACAGATGTCAGGTGCTTCAGGTGCGAAGAAGGGATGCTTGACTCTGCAGCCACGAGGACCAGGAGATATCAAGGATGACCAGAAGCCAGAGGTGAGCTGTCCCACAAAGGATGTTGAGTGCTGAGGGATCGATGTCCGGCTGGAGCACTAACAAGTCTTGGCAACAGCAACCCATGCAGGAAGGTCAAACAGGTTACAGTGTAGACCAGCAAGGTCCAGGGGACTCACCAAGCAATGGGGAGTCAGGGAACATCTGGAGCAATCAGGAAAACCCAAGAACAGTCAAGATGACCCTCAGGAGGACCCACAGGCCGAATGGCCAGGAGTAGCAAGGGGACCTAAAGTAAGATTGCAAAGCACCAGCCCACGGAGCACTCGGTGCAAGGAGGCTGGAGTTCTTTGGTGCAAATACAGATCAGGGTCAGAACTACACAAAGTCCAATGCACAAGCTCAAGAATCACCAACAAGCATATGCACTTGCAAATGGACATGGTGCACAAGGGTTCGGGTTACGCAGCCCCCACGAGGGATACTGGCCTCAAACTCAGTGAGAGGGCAGATAGACCTCAGAGACCTTCAGGAACTCATCTCCTGTGTTGCTGAAATCTTCGGAGTCCGGAGGAGCTCAGGAACAGCAGACCGGTCAGTTGCGCTTTAGGTGCCTGTGAAGCAGGTTATGGACTCCTTCACTCCAAGGGAGAGTCTTCTGTTGTCTAAAGTGCACCACAGGTCCTACACAAAGCCTGAATGGAGCAAAGGCACAAACTAAGCTTCAGACGGAAAGGGGGACGAAGTCGAGTCCAGCCGACGTCCAGCAAAGTCCAAGGTGTCCAGACGGTCGAATGTCAGTGGTTTCTTCTTGTAGAATCTTGTCCACCTAAAATCCAAAGTCTTACAGCCAGGTAAGCACTTTTGTACCCACGGGAGAGGGTTGGACAGATTCAGGGGACCCTCCTAGGGGAGGGGCAGGACAGAGGGGTGGCTACACCCATGTCCTTTGTCCAGTTTAGCGCCAGAGCAGGAGCCAATGGCTCCCAGAACTGGTTTGAGCTTGACTAAGCACAGGGACACCAAATGTGCCCCCAGTGCAGACTTCCAGGCACTCTGAGTGCATCCTCCCTGTCTAGGAGGTGGTCACACCTCCCTGTGACAGGAGGCATATTGTGCTGTCTTCCTCTGCTCGAACTTGGCTCAGCAGCAGGAGGGCAGAAATGTGTCTCTGGCTGGCAGGGTCCATTTTGTGCTGTCCAGGTCCTAAAGACCGGTGACCCCACGAAGCTAGCTTCTGAAGGATGAATCATACCTCCACACCAGTAACCATACCTCAACACCAGTTACTGGTGTGGAGGTATGATTCCAAGGTGTTTGATATCAAACACAATATGTTTCTATGCAGCTGTTTTCGAAATAGCATTTACTGCGAGGTTATATAACGCACATCTACCTATATGTCTGGCTGAGTCACAGACAACCCGGGAAAATAGTCTACGAAGACTGCAGAGGGTCTCTACTCATGCAGGGGCACCCTGTCACATCAAACCCAGCACCCTGCCTTCAGGATTGTTAAGGCCTGCTATAGGGGTGACTTATAAGTTTTAAGTGTAGTGACCATTAGATATAGTGAACCTATATCTAAAGTAAGTGGTTGAAGCATCATCTTACACAAGCTGCAGTAGCAGACCTAGAGTTCCATTTTGCATGGCCTCTCATAGGTGGCATAATACATGCTTCAGCCCGTGGGAGGCCTCTTGGGTACCTATGCCCTGGGTACATGGTGTACCATATACTAGGGACTTATAAGGGCACCCCGGTATCCAATCTGGAGTGTACCAAAGTACATGTATGTCAATTTAAGGGAGAAAGCAGATAGACTGTGGTCCTGATTAGCAGGATCCCAGTCAGACTAGTCAAAAACAGTGCGACATCAAGCAAAAAGTGGGGGTAACCATAAGAAACAGATACTACTTTCCTACAGTGAACATCCTAAGCTCAATGTGGCATGGCTCTATGCCCAAGGTTTTTAGTAATAGCCACAGTCAAATACAGAAATATCAGAATGAGTGCTCCAAGGAAGTGGGCAGCCACTTATACCCACAAAAAACGGACCAGAGAATTCTGATCCTACAACAGAAAACAAGTTACCTAAGCAATACTCAATTTGTATTATGAAATTAAAGTCTAATCCGTCTTCTCTCCACTCCGTTGTTTATTCTTGAGATAGAGATATTTTCATCACAGGTCATTATTCATCCTTCTTTTACATGCTACAATGTTCTTCCAGTAACCAAAAAGGGCCAACACGTGTTTTGTCAGAACTGATGTGTCCGCATCTCTGACTTCATCAGGGCTATGAGAAAATAGACAACACATGACTAAATAACACTGGCAATGTTGAATACAATCACCTTCAGCATGTCACCCATATGTTCGGCGATCTCCAAGTGATTGGTATAATTCCAAAACACTCGAACACAAGTTGTCACATAAATTACCCTGGTGATGTGTATGCCACAGAAAGATGGAATTGATATAAGTGCACAAACACACATAATCTATTATGTGTAGTAGATAAATCACCAGGATAAGGAGCTCAAATATCTCTCTAGTCCAAACGTACACTGATAAAATACTTTCCTGTGCAATCTATAGCGCAAAAACATGAAAATCACAATAGAGACACCATAGTTTCAATAAATGAATACAAGATACCCAAAGTTCCGCCATAATTATATGCAAAGGTCTTACCGCTATTTTTCTCTATTCCTCTATTCAGGACACTCCATAACCAAAATGTAATCTTTCTAACCTGTAAATAATATAAATCTATCAGAAGACTTGTGTGTTACACATCATACCCATCAAACATATTATTTCTACTCCATTTACCCCAATGTTAATGGTACCCATCGCCATTATATCAAAATGGACATATGGATTTAGGTAAATCGCTAAAATCGGTGACGGTTATTTTATCTGCCCAATATAAATTGATATCCTACAGGCAGTTGTCCGATACTTCGGAACCAGTATTAGCACAGTAAAAAAAAATACGCATTTTAATGCACACGTAAACGGTGTCCAAAATACCATTAAATATTAAAAAAACTCCTTTGTGTTACCGAGGACATGCAAGTTATATTAAAAATTGCCATATGTTACCCGATGTCTTAATCGTCCACAGAATAACTATCTAAGTGTAGCCTGTTCACTAAAGATTTTTTACCAGTACTCACCGAGTTACATAGAGTACTCCTTCCTCGTCTTTCCCGTATCTTGCTCTGGCACCATCTTGGGACTCTCCTATTTATGGCGAGGATGCTGTAAAGTGCTCCAAAAAATCAACTGCAGCTTGGCGTTTCTAAATGTCTATCTTACAATTTGAGTTTGGTGCTCTTAGTAATTTGATATCACAGTATTCAGAGTTAAAAACACCAACACCATCCTTGCATAAGATGGCCGCCAATACCTTCCAAAATGGAATGGTAGCTTCTGTGTTTGAATATGAGGTGTAAGGTTATCAAGAATGACATAGATAGCTGCAAGATAATGAGGTCTCTTTTTTTGCCCACATGGTCTCTTGTGTTGGCCAGGTAGTGGCTTTCATGATATACAACAATGAATTTTCACAAATTTTTGAAGTGTTTAGTAATTGAGATATCTGGCTTAATTCGGACCGGTGTGATATGATAAGCATTTTTCCCGCATATTTTTTAGGATCTAGGATCCCATTTTAGGCGAAGCGGATAGATTATTAATATTCAGTTTTTCGCGCGTTATGGGTAACACAACAGTTTTTCGGATATAACAATATTGTGTATGTGATATGAAGAATGTTTCGTAATCTGCATTAAAACCTGTTGTGCATTTGTAGGCATTTGTCTTTGTGATTGTCATGGGCAGTAATTACGTTTTTTCGAACATATCGTTGTGATGCATGTGAGACAAGTGATGTCTCGTAACCTGCATTGAACTCCGTTCCGTTTTGGAAGGTAGTGGCGCCCATCTTATGTAAGGATGGTGTTGGTGTTTTTAACTCTGAATACTGTGATATCTGTCGTGTTCCCCTGACCCAGGAACACACAGGAAACGGTAGGGCTTTCAATATTATCTTTATTCGCTTTGCTCTTACATTTCTGTAGCTCGTCGTGCCCTCAACCTCTCGCCCCAAGGTCCTGCTCCTTAGTGACCTCTTGGTCCCCACCCCAGACCGGATGTGGTGTCCGGTATCTCTTGTCCCCACCCTGTGCCATTTCCACGGCACGACATCTCCCCCTTTGTTGTGAACAAAACAAAGAGAGAGAGGGGAGCGAGAGAGAGAGAGAGAGAGAGAGAGAGAGAGAGAGAGAGAGAGAGAGAGAGATGGATACATGTGAAGAGAGCTCTATTTCTCAGACGTGTGCTTGTCCACCTCTTGTGTCTCTTTACATCTCCTCAATCAGTCTCTTTGTCTTCTTGCACTCTCTTTTTGGTCGTTGTTCTCTGACGTCAGTTGGTGATTCTGTTTGTGCTGTGTCTTCATTCTGTTCTTGCTTTGGTGTCTCTTCTTCCTTTGTTTTTAGTTCTCTGAAGTGGAAGCTGTTCCGCGTGATGTGATATCTGCCGGCTGATGCCGTGATCATAGGCCCCTTGACTCCAGTCACTTTCAAAGGTTCTTTTGCGAAAGCGCTGTCCGACTTCTTTACTTGTCTCAGTTTCACTAGCACAGTGTCTCCTTCTTAAATTGTTGTGCCTGTCGCGTGTCTTCTCTGGTCAGCATACGCCTTCATTTTCGCTTTTTGTTCCTTGTCTCTTGTCGCGATGTCCTTTTGTTCTGTTTGCTCCACCTCCTTTATTTGTGGCAGTCTTGTTCTGCTTGAACGCCCTAATACTAGTTCTGCAGGGCATTTCCCCTAGGAGCTGTGGGGGGTGTTGCGATAGTCTCTTAGCACCTGACATAGGGCCTGCCCATTTGATATTTGTGTCAGCCTTGCTCTCTGTATCGCCTTTTTGATGGTTCCCATGAACCGTTCTGCCATGCCGTTTGCCTGCGGCCACAGCGGCGTTATTCTTCTGTGATTTATTCCCAGGTACGCCATGAACTTCTTGAATTCCTCACCAGAAAATGGCGGGCCATTGTCTGTTTTTAGTGTCTGGGGTGAGCCCCACGCTGCGAATACATCATCTAGCACAGGTAGTGTCGCATTTGCTGACGTTGATGCTACTGGTCTCACTATTGGGAATCTTGAGTATTCATCTATGATCACCATCAGGTAACTTCCTGTTTCTAGGGGCCCATAGAAGTCTGCTGCCAGCTCTGTCCACACCGCTTTCGGAAGTGGGGACATTTGCAGTTGTTCTGGCTTTGATGACGGCCCTGTTATTTGACAAATGTAGCAGCGCGTCACCATTTCTTCCACCATATTGTCCAGTCCTGGAAACCACACTTTTTCCCGCAACATTTTCTTTGTTGCTACAATTCCTCTGTGTGATTCATGTGCTAGCTCCACGGTCCTTTTCCTCAGTGTCCTGGGCATCACTATCCGTGTGCCTCTCATTATTATTCCATTCTCGCATTCCGACAGTTCTTCACTTATCCTTTTGAGAGCTAACAGTTCTTCTTTTTCTACCCCTTTTTCCACACGGCTGTTGCTGTTCACGTGTCTCCATCTTTGCTGTTTGGTGATCTTCATTGATTCCTGCATGGGGCGATCTCTTTTTGTCTCATCCTGCAGTTCTTCCAATGTGATTGTCGTTGGTGTACTGAGTTTCAGTGCAAAGTTGAGGTATTCTTTTGCCATCGTTGTTACTTGTGATGCTTGTGGCAGAGGGTGCCGCGATACATAGTCAGCCGGGTTGTGCTCTTTCCCTGGCTTGTGAATAATCTTGAAGTTGTAGTCCATGAGCCTGATCCCCCACCTCTCTATCCTGGGCGTTTTTTTTGCATTTGGGCTTCCATAAATTGTTGTGAGTGCCTGGTGGTCTGTTATGATTGTAAATGGCTTCCCGTAGATGAAAATATGGTAGTGTTCGCAGGCCGACACCACTGCCAAGCTCTCTTTTTCTGGTTGCGAGTATCCTTTTTCAACTTCTGACAAGCTCTTGCTTCCGTATGCCACTATTTGCCTTGGGGAGTCCCTCCCTTGTTGATGTTGCGCCAGTATTGCTCCTAGTCCCACTGGGCTGGCGTCTACTGTTAACTCGGTGCATAGTCTCGGGTCAAAATAGGCCAGATGATCCACTGCTGTGACGGCCTGTCTTATTTCTTCGAATGCCTTGCTGCATTCGTCGGTCCACAGGAAACTTTGTCCTTGTTTTGTCAGCTCTCTTAGTGGCGCACGTACGGTGGCAAAGTCTTTGATGTACCTTGTGCAGTAGCTTGCTAAGCCAAGAAATGACCTTACTTCCGCTACATCCGTTGTTTTTTTTGCTTTTTCCAATGTTTCCACCTTGCTGTGATCCGGCCGCATCCCTTTCCTGGAGAAGATGTGGCCGAAGAAAACCAGTTAATTGCGCCCTAGTTCGCACTTATCTTCATTCAGTGTCAAACCATATTGCTCCAGGTGTGAGCACACTTCTCTTAGAGCTTTGTCATGCTCTTCGTCTGACTTGCCAAACACTAAAATGTCATCGCTGTAATTTAAGCTGTTCTTTATTGGCCTTATTATCTGTCTTATTGTTTCTTGAAATATCTCTGCCGCCGATGAGATTCCAAAGCTCAGACGTTGGTATCGAAACAGACCTAGGTGGGTAGAGAATGTTGTGATATATCGAGAGTGAGGATCCAGTTCTAGTTGGTGGTATCCTTTACATAGGTCCAGTTTGGAAAAACGCCTTGTGCCTGTAAGACAGCTGATCATGTCGTCCAAGTGTGGTCCAGGATGTCGTTCACGTTCAATGGCCTTGTTCGGTATCCTCATGTCTACACATATTCTTATCTTCGATGTGTCTTTCTTTGGGACAGCTACAATGGGCGATACCCAGGGCGTTGGTCCTTCCGCTGGTTCTATTATGTCTTGTTTTAGTAATGCTTCCAGCTCTTCTTCTACCTGTGGCTGCAGGTGTATTGGCACTCTTCTGTGGTGCTGTGCGACAGGCCTTACTGTCTCGTCAATGTGCAACGTGATTTGTCGGTCCTTCAGCTTTCCTAGTCTCAGTAACTTGGGGTATTCTCTCAGAATATTTTTCTTTTCTGACATGTTGTATGTCATTGCCATG
The DNA here is from genome assembly GCF_964261635.1 of Lissotriton helveticus. NCBI lineage: Eukaryota > Metazoa > Chordata > Amphibia > Caudata > Salamandridae > Lissotriton > Lissotriton helveticus. The sequence goes on along the minus strand of NC_136063.1, from coordinate 1,853,270,063 downwards.
AGACCCATTACTTGAGCCGTGACATTGCTCAGTAGGCATGGTGCCGGGGTGTCTCCTTTCAGTACGTGTATCTCTTCAGTTGTCCTTTGATCGTTGTATGTCAGCTCTTCTTTGAATTTTCCCATGTTTGTCACTGGTCTTTTGGCTCCCCACGTGAATACTCTGACTCGAGATGGTTTTAGAATCGGCTTTATTTCCATCTTGTCATATTCAGAGATGCACATAATGTTGCATGTTGCACCGCTGTCCAGGACAAATTCTGCTTCATGTGGCACGACCTTTATGTTCACCGACTCTGTTTTCTTTATTTTCTTTTTGTCTATCAGGCATATTCTTTCTTCATCTTCCTCGTCTGTTTCTGACTCTGCGGTCATGAGATACAATCGTTCAGTTTTTTCTTCTGCTTCCTTTTCTTCCGATTCTACTGATGAGCTTCTTGCCCCTGTCTCGACATGTCTGATGTGTCTGTTTGTTGGTATTCGTGTTCTTCCTGGTCTTCCTCGGTCGTTTCTGAATTGCCTCCCTTGGCACACACTGGCATAGTGATCTCTTCCATTACACTTTCTGCAGGTCTGGCCAAAAGCCGGGCACGGGCCTCTGTGTGGGAACTCTAGTCCGCACCTGTAGCAAGTTCCTTATGTCTGTTTTTTCGCCGTCTGTTGATTCTTTTCTTTTCTCCAGCCTCCTGAGCGGTTGTTGTTCGTCATTCGCTGAATATGTTCTGTGCCTTGTCCTTTGCCTCGTTCCATTTCCTTTGCGTGTGCTGTCGCTCTGGCTTTAGCCCTTCCCAGTGCCAGAATGTTTTGTAATGAGATCGGTTCTTTTAGGATCCTTGTGCGAAATTCGATGTCACGACAGCCTTCGATGATGCGTAACCTTATTGCCTGTTCATTGTCGAATTTGTCAAATTCGCAATGAGTCACCAGTTTCCGCAACCTTGTTGCAAAATAATCCAGAGATTCTTCTGCTTGTTGGAATGCGATCATGAAGGTGTAGCGTTCGAAATCAACATTTCTCTGGGGATCAAATTTATTCGTTAAACACTTCTTTAGTTGGTCATAGGTGGAAATCTCTTCTTTCGGCAGGGTCACCATTAGGTCCTCCACTTCATCTCCTACTAGGTTCACAAATAGGCCTCTCATCTTTGCTGCTGTTACATCAGTAGCTTCCACATAGTTTTCATATCGTCTGACCCACTTTTCCCATCTAATTCGCGATCGGTTTCGGGTCTGCCATTTCTTCTTTCTTCCTTCCTTTATCTCTTGTTTGTTTCTTTTTTCTTCTCTTTCTTTAGTTTGCCAGTAAATTCTTTTATATTCCTTTTTTGTTTTCTATTTCTACTTTATTTCTCTTTGCTTTTCCTTCCCTTGGCTTTGCCTGTGCTTTATTTCTTTTTTTTTCTTCAAAATCGGCGTTTTTTCACTGTTTTCGATTCATCCTGACCTTAGAATGGCCGCCCGGGTTTCCTGCTTGCTGATTGGCTCTTACGCCTGACCCCAAAATGGCCACCGAGACGCTCGCGAGAGCTCGGGCCAAATCTTTAAACTTTGCGCTGTGCTGTACGGCGCTTACCGGCACAATCAGTCTTCTTTTGCAGCGGTCGGGGTGGGCTACCGCGTCGTTGCGCTTCTTTGTTGGCGCTTCCTTCAGTCTTCACTTCTGGGCACCATGCGATCCAGGGTGGGCTCCTGGTGTAAAATCGCTTTTTTCCTTCGATGAGCACGCAGAGGGATGCGTCGCTTCGTCAGGACCCAGGAACACACAGGAAACGGTAGGGCTTTCAATATTATCTTTATTCGCTTCGCTCTTACATTTCTGTACCTCGTCGTGCCCTCGACCTCTCTCCCCAAGGTCCTGCTCCTTAGTGACCTCTCGGTCCCCACCCCTGACCGGATGTGGTGTCCGGTATCTCTTGTCCCCACCCTGTGCCCCAGGGTCCTAGTGCCATTTCCACGGCACAACAATATCGAATAACTAAAAGCACAAAACTCAAATTGTAAGATAGACATTTAGAAATGTCTAGCTGCAGTCCATTTTTTGGAGCACTTTAAAGCATCTTTTAGTGGTACTGCACGGGCAATTAATTTCAGCCTCGCTATAAATAGGAGATTCCTACGATGGAGCCGGGCAAAACAATGGAAAGACGAGGAAGGAGTACTCTCTGTAACTCGGTACAGGTAACAAATCTTTAGTGAACAGGCTACACTTAGATAGTTATTATGTGGACGATTAAGACATCGGGTAACATTTGGCCTTTTTTTAATATAACTTGCATGTCCTCGGTAACACGGAGGAGTTTTTTTAATATTGAATGGTATTTTGGACACGGTTTATTTGTGCATTATAATGCGTGTTTTTTTTTACTGTGCTAATACTGGTTCCGAAGTATTGGACAACTGCTTGTAGGATATCAATTTATATCGGGCAGATAAAAAAACCGTCACCAATGTTTAGCGATTTACTTGAATCCATATGTCCATTTTGATATAATGGCGATGGGTACCATTAACATTGGGGTAAATAGAGGAGGAATATTATGTTTGATGGGTATGATGTGTACTACACAAGTCTTCTGATAGATTTATATTATTTACAGGTCAGAAAGATTACATTTTGGTTATGAAGTGTCCTGATTAGAGGAATAGAGAAGAATATTGGTAAGACCTTTGCATATAATTATGGCAGAACTTTGTGTATCTTGTTTTAATTTATTGACACTATGGTGTCTGGATTGTGATTTTGATATTTTGCACTATAGATTGCACAGGAAACTATTTTATCAGTATTTGTTTTGACTAGAGAGATATTTGAGAGGTGAGCTCCTTATCCTGAACAGTTAAAGAGATAAATGGTGTCAGTCACGGGTTTGGTGGTGATTTATCTACTACACATAATAGTTTATGTGTGTTTGTGCACTTATAATATTATTATGATGTGTTTGTAGAGTGGACATTTCTTTAACGCTAGATGAGATTAGTAATGTTTTTTGTAAATTTTGTTTGTAATAACTATTGCACTGTATCCAATTCCCTCTTTCTGTGGCAAACACATCACCAGGGTCATTTATGTGACAACTTGTGTTAGAGTGTTTTGGAATTATACCAATCATTTGGAGATCGCCGAACACATGGGTGACATGGTGAAGGTGATCGTATACAACTTCGCAAGTGTGATTTAGACATTTGTTGTCTATTTTCTCATAACCCTGAGGAAGTCAGAGATGCGGACACATCAGATCTGACAAAACACGTGTTGGCCCTTTTTGGTTACTTGAAGAACATTGTAGCATGTAAAAGAAGGATGAATAATGACCTTTGATGAAAATATCTCTATCTCAAGAATAAACAACGGAGTGGAGAGAAGACGGATTGGACTTTAATTTCATAATACGCATTGAGTAGTGCTCAGGATAACTTGTTTTCTACTTTCCTACAGTGGTGGTGAGGGAATCCGTGGTGGAGGTGGTCACCACCTCCACCATGGATGAGGGACACCAACAAACATTTTCACACCGGGCACCACCAGCATTAAAGCCAGCCTTGGTCTAGCGCGACCAGATGTCCCAATAGGCGCTATGTGCTATGTAGTGCTAAATCTTTGAAAATTCATATCTTTGGTTCCCTGCATTGGATTTTTGTCGTTTCAGTGTAATTTTAAAGATAAAAATATTTCCTATTTATATAAATTGGTGTTGTATTTTTTTGTGTCTTCATTATTTACTGAATTGAAACCTATTCTGTCCCATCGACTGGTTAGTGGCCTTATTGCTAATGGAAAATATATATGTTTACCACTACTAATAATCTGTTTTCCAACAATTGACAATCACCTGTGGTAAGTGCTCTCTCTACCTCTTCCAAATCATTGGAGCAACACCTGTTCATTCTAACAAAATGATGGTTTCCTCAGTATCATCTTCTCTTGCCACCTCAACTTTGTACTTGACCACTCTCCCACCATTCCACATCCTATCATCCTGAGTCATAACACTGTTCCTATTTACTTTTACCACCTTTAGCACATGACAAAGTTTAGAACTACCTTTCATCTTAAACCCAGTTGTGAGTATCCTAACCCAATCAGCTTCCAACAAGGTAGGCCTTTTTACCATACACTTGCATCATACACTTCTTTCATTTTCTCCTGTTTTTCCCTTACGCTCAATGACGTTCTCTCCACATCCATGACATAGTCTCCAGGCATCTTCTTCCTTATCCACCAAGGGCATAACTTAGACACAGGATCCCTTCCCTTCAACAAGCAAAATGGGCTCCCGTCTGTAACAGAATGAGGGGTTATGGTTGTACAGCCAACAACAGCCCATGCAGGTAAGAGCAGTGGGCCGGGTTGGGAGGGGGATTCGACAGACGACCACAAGGGAAACTTAAATAAATAATTAAGTTTCCCTTGCCGTTGTCTGTCGAAATACCCCTCGCCTGCCCCCCAACCCATCGCTCTTACCTGCCCAGGCCATGGCTGTGTACAACCATAACCTCTCTCTCAAAACATTTTTCCACTTCCTTCCATATTTCTTGGCCCACTCGATACAAACCTTGAGAACAACAAACTCGACTTCCAGCCATTTGCAGTGATAGTCAATCAACACCAAAACAAAATGTGCCTCCTGTGGTAAGCATCTGTGAGGACCGGAAATATCAAATGCAACATCTTGCCGAGGAAGTTTGGGCTATGTCACAGGTTTCAATAGAGCAGGTAATTTATTAGCATCTTGTCACTGTTAATACACGCACCACATTCTCACACAAACCTATCTGCAATTCTATCCATACAGGACATGAAAAAGTTTACTCTGACAAGTCTTTTCAAGGAGGACATACATGAGCAAGTCTAAAAGTGCCATCCGGCAAAGACTCAGGAGGAACAGACTTCCCTTCTTCAAATAACAAATCACCTTCCATTTCCAATTTTCCTGATATGTGATAGAAAGGCCTCATCTCTGAAGGTACCTTCTTATCTCTGGGTCACCCTTCCATTAGATATCGCTTTAACAATTTCTATCTCACATCCATGCTTTTTCTCCATGCTTCTTATAAAATACTGCCAAATTCGCATAATCTTTGATGGTTGCACTCATTTCAATGTCAACATGTCCTTCAGTACTCTTGTCACCAGGCCACGTCAATCTGGACAAACAATCGGTGGAAACATTGTGCTTGCCTGGCACATAGTCCACACTAAAGTTGTACTACTGTAAGCTAGACATGAGTCTAGCTATGCATGCCATGGTATTCCATCCCCCACCAGGTGACAAACTTCCCACCAATGGTTTGTATTCCATTGTATGAATCTACTTCCCCATATATATTTACAGTAGTGTTTGATGCCCCACACACACTCTAAAAGCTCTTTTTCAATAACTGAGTACCTTCTTTCTGTGTTACTGAATGTTCTAGAAGCAAACGCAGCACACTATTCATCCTGTACACTCTTTTGAGACAAAATACACCCAATTCCAGCATTTACAGTAATAATGCAACATTTGTTGATACAAAAAGGCTTACGCGTGGGAGCCTGTGCAACCTACTCTTTGATTTTCTGGAAACCATTCTGCTGTCTCTCTATCCAACAGAACTCTGCCTTGTTCCTAGGGAGCTCCCGCAGCGGTTCCATCTTAATGGAAAAGGTCTTAATAAACGTGTTATAATATTTGCATAATCCAGCAAATGGCAATAGTTTCTCCTTGTTATCAGGAGCCGGAGCTTCAACAATATTATCCACCAATGATTTCTTTGGAATTACACCGCCCCCAGAAAATGTGTGTTCTAGATATTCACCAGACTCACAGAATATTTTGCATTTATTGTCCTTAAGGGTCAAACCATGTGACTCCAAACGCTTGCAAACTTCCAAACATGTTCCTTTTGATTCCAGGAGAATACAAGAATATCGTCCTGGAAGTACCAGTCTTTGAAAATGTCAAAAAAAGTCAAAGGGCATCCTCTTATAATGGAAAAGACCCACTTTAGGGAACTGGCTAATCACCCATTCCTTACGATCACCCATGGTTACCACCATGTACCGGTACATGATCACGGTTCCTAGGATTAAGAATTATGCCCAAACTCCATTGGTCCAGCCATCCCTTAACATTCACACTGTTGGATGCCACATACAATTTGATGCAAGTCACATGGCCTCTGAACTCAATTTCAACCTCTTCATACCCCACCATATCGATCGTGGACCCATCAAAATGTCCTGCAACAATATCTGACTCCTTTAAATCATCCAAACAGAACACACTCTCAAAACAATCCAGGAAAGATGTTTTTATGATTATCGCACATGGTGACCCAGAGCCAGCCATAAGTTCCTGTTCCACATTCAAAATCTGCACCGCACACCAGGGTGGCTTGAGATTTCCTTGCTTATTGCAATTTTCATCCTAGGACTGGTTTCGGGGTTTCACCCTCTTCAGCCAGGATAGCTTGATTCCAGTGGCATGGAGAGCATGGGACCCATGTCTGGGCATATTCGGCTCACTAAGGGTGAGAAAGCAAAAGACACACACTTGATGGACGAAAGCAGAACAAATCAAACATTCACCCCAGTCAAGAGATCTGCATTAAATCCAAAATTCTTTTCGGGCTGGACTGTTCACATGAGGCACAGGGTCAAGACTGATTTGCATATGGCCAGCCCTAAACTGAAGTGGCATGGTGAGCAAAGAATTATGGATTTAACTAAGATCTCTTGACTGGGGGTGAATGTTTGATTCGTTCTGCATTCCGTCCATCAATTGTGTTTCTTTTGCTTTCTTGCACTAAGTGCGCCAGTAATGCCCAGATGCGGGCCCCGGGCTAACTGTGCCACTGGAATCAAGCTATCCTGGCTGAAGGGGGAGAAACCCCAAAACCGGTCCTAGGATGCTTGTTTCTGGTCCAGGGAGGACCTGGCTTTGTGTTCGGGCTGTACTGTTCCCATGAGGCACAGGGTCTAGACTGATTTGCATATTGCCAGGTCTAAACTGGGGCGGCAGGGTGAGCAAACAAATGATGGATTTAACCCAGATCTCTTGAATGGGGTGAATGTTTGATTCAGTCTGCATTCCATCCATAAATTGTGTGTGTTTTGCTTTCTCGCCTTAAGTGCCCCAGGTATGCCCAGATGTGAGTTCCGAGCTCTGTGTGTCACTGAAATCAAGCTATCCTGGCTGAAGAGGGGTAAATCCCCGAAACCGGTCCTAGGATGCTTGTTTCCGGTCCAGGCAGGACCTGGCTTTGCAGTCCGAACTGAACTGTTCCCATGAGGCACAGGGTTAAGACTGATTTGCATATGGCCATGTCTAAACTGGGCTGGCATGGTGAGCAAAGGAATGATGGATTTAACGCAGATCTCTTGACTGGGGGTGAATGTTTGATTAGTTCTGCATTCTGTCCATCAAGTGTGTGTCTTTTGCATTCTCAGTCCTAAATGAGCCGAATATGCCCAGACGTGGGTCCACTGTGCCACTGGAATCAATCTATCCTGGCTGAAGAGGGGTTAAACCCAGAAACCGGTCCTAGAATGCTTGCTTCTTGTCCAGGGAGGCCCTGGCTTGGCAGTTCGGGCTGGACTGTTCCCATGGATATTTTAAATCAACAAGGGACCCCAATATAGTCAGCACAGGACCTCGGGGAGCAATTATTATGAAAACAACAATGGTCCCATGCAACAACAATCAAGTATGTGGATAAATACAGACACAATAGATTCTGTATTAAAGTGACTTGTCCAGCCGGACAGTGGTCAAGAATAATTTAATAGTTTTGACGAAATATATCGAGAATATCCTTCGACAGTCTCACGTCGTGGGGTACAAGCCTGTACCTCATTTAAACACAAACACTTTAGTACATTCAAAGTGAACAGGAAAGGGCTTTTAGGCAAAAAAAGCTTAGGTTGTTCTTCAAATCATAATATGAACAAATATTTACAAATGCGCCATTACAATAACATAGTACATAATACACACAGCGTATAAGGCACATAAATTGGTTGACGGCGTTTCGATCCCACTTTTTAATTCAAAGGGATCATCATCAGGACATTTTGATAAGTGCCCAATAGTTGCAAGCCTCTAGAACCATGCATAATCCAGGGCTAAGAGTAAGGGGTAATGTGGTCACCGAAAATAGGGACCGGCCAGGCTATGTTGGAAGTTTCCAAGTGACTACACGTTGCTGGGGGTACCGGATCACTGTGCCTTTGGAATCAAGCTATCCTGGCTGAAGAGTGATGAAACCCCAAACCCGGTCCTAGGATGCTTGTTTCCGGTCCAGAGAGGACCTGGCTTTGCAGTTCAGGCTGGACTGTTCCCATGAGGCACAGACTCAAGACTGATTTGCATATGGCCAGGTCTAAACTGGGGTGGCATGGTGAGCAAAAGAATGATGGATCTAACCCAGATCTCTTGACTGGGGGTGAATGTTTGATTTGTTCTGTATTCTGTCCATCAATTGTGTGTCTTTTGCATGACTAGTACTGTCACATCTATAACAGTGGAAATCTTTACCAGATGTCATTTATCTGATAGTTCCAATGCTTTAGCAGTGCTGCTGACGTCCTGCAAATTAGGGTCACCCATAATCCATAACTGCTCCTGAAACTTCTTCCTTATGACACACACAATGATCTGATCCCTTATCATTTCTTCTGCATTAGGACCAAAACTGCAATTTATAGACAGAGCTTGCAAATTAGTAAGGAAGTCATCAAACATCTCTCCTTCCTCCTGGGCCCGGGTATAAAACTTAAATCTATTCAGGTGAACACTTGACTTTGGTTTGAACATGGTCTCTATTCGTACTAAAGCCTCTTCAAACATATTCCTTTCCCCATTATCTTTATCTTGCACTAGCATTCTAAACACAACTTGCACTCCTGAGCCCAAACAGTGTAAACATTTTTGTTCCCTTTCAGTTGATAATCTCTCACCTTCAATGGCCTTGAGGTAAGTCAAAAATTCCTCCTTTCACCTTACTCCTGGAATGGGAGGTTCACCCTTGGCCTGGAGAAACCTAGAGGGAGGATCAGATCCCTTGTGAAATAGACATTATTTTAAAATTAGCTAAGGCTCAAATGTTTGCGACACATGTTCTCCCTTTTCTAATGCCACTTTCACACCTCCAGTGCCAGCATACTGCTCAAATCCGAAGTCACCTCACAAAAAAAAGAAAAGCCCTCCTTCCACACTAGGAAAGCATGAAAAGGAAAATTTCAAAAGCAGTAACTTGACTCTTAGGGCCATATGTAGGTAAACTATGAATACCGATTCCTTAATACCGAATATTACCGATTCGGTATTAAGGAATCGGAAAAAGCGATGTTCGTAAAAATTCGTTAAAATGTACCGATTCACTAAAAATCGGTAAAAAATACCGATTCGGAATAAATCGGTAAAAAAAAAAACGAAACAGCAATACCGATTCTGAATTACAGAATCGGTAAATACCGATTCGGTAATTCAAAAATTCGTAATTTGATGAATCAGCCACTCCTGTGTCATCCAATTACCTCCCAAACAGGAAGTGGCCACAGCCAGGCAGCTGCACTGAACCTGGAGCTGACTGTGAGGCAGGCAGGTGAGCTGAGGAGCCAGGAGCTACATATCCTCACAGCTACAGAAAAAAACAAAAAAACTTTTGAAATGGCAAGCCAGGAGGGAGAGAAGGAGGCAACTGAAAGGAAAAGGAAGATGAAGTTCGGTGAGAAGGAGCTGGAGGTGCTGATACAGGATGTGAGTCAGGACCACGGCAAGCTGTTTGGGAAGCAGTCCCTCCATGTGCCCGAGTCTCAGAAGAGACAGATCTGGAGTGGGATACAGAGCAAGATCAATGCAATTGGTGTCACCCAGCGGTCCATTGAGGACATCAAGAAGAGGTGGTACGACCTCAGGAAGACGGCGAAGGCAAGGATGGCTGAAAGGCAGAGGCAGGCTGGCAAAACTGGCAGAGGGAAGAACAAAGCACCTGCACCAACACCACTGGAACTGATGGTAGAATCCACCCTCCAGCCGGAGAGTGTGAGTAGCATGGGAGACGCAGACAGCTCTGCCAGAGCAGCAAGGAAATAAGGTAAGATGCATGCCCAGCATGCTGTGCTACCCCCTCCCCAACCGCAATCCCCATAGTGGCATAGGGGCTCCCACTCCACTTCATGACTTACTCAGTCCCTGCTATGCATTGTGGGAGATGTAGTCCTAGGGAAAACAATAGCATGTGAAAGTAATTGGCAAGCTCAGGACAGTCACTGTGATCATTAGGCATGATGTTTAATGCAATGCAAATGCAGCGAGATAAGTGAGTACATCTACATTCTGTCATTTCTTTTCATTTCATAAAGCTTTATTCGGAGCATAGAAAACATGTCCATAAAAGCACACACAGTTATAAATACATAACATTTGATCAAGTTAAAAAGAAAAAACATATAATACATTATTATCCAGAGGGGGATGGAATAAATAATTAAAATGATTAAAAGCACATACTTTTCCTAGTACCAATTGCTTTGAGCAGGAAAGTAGCCGTAAAAAAGCAAATGTCTGGATGATACAGATTAAAAAGCAGTTTCATAGAGTCATTGATTGTTCTTACTCCAAATCTTTTCAGCATGGGCTTTAGGAACAATTTCCGTAACTCACTGTACAATTGACCTGATAAAAGAAAGTGCACAGTGCTCTGCTCAGCATTATTATCACAAGCACAGGGTCCAGAAGGACGCATATTTATCTTAGGACACGCTACCAGATAATGTACTGTTCCCATCCGCATCCTGGTCAGCACAAACTGGTGCGAAACTCTGGTCACCTGTGTCAAGTACAGTTGAAATCCGATAGAGTCATTCAAGCTATTGTACAGTGTACAAGTAGAGAGTTTTGATTCCTCCAAAGCTCTCCTTTCTGCACAATAGTTCAAAAAAGTAGCTTTCAAATTAGACTTGGAGATGTCAGAGGCACAGTATCGATTATTTAACATATCAAACCCAAAGACCTTTTGAAAGCTATCAATGACATATTTGATCCAAGGGATCTTTAAATGCTGGTCCAAAGTAAGACAATCATTGATAATGGCTCTATTCAAAGTGGTACCATCATTCAACCATACAGAGCGCCACAGTAATAGGGGTCTTAACATAATCATATCATTCAGGAATTGAACCCCCAATTCCTTATGAACCAAGTTGTTGGAAGTAGATTTGGGTAAACACAGGAGCCTTTGCAGAAAATTATTCTCCTCTACCTGTAGACTCCCGGCTGATGACACACCCCATACTCCAGCCCCATACAGGGCCGCAGAAAGACATCTAGATTGAAAGATATTTAACATGTCTTTAATGCGCCTATTCCCCAACTTCTTGGCGAATACAAATACACCATTGGCACTCCTCATCATTTTTGTTTTAACAGCTTTATGTTCTGTATCCCAGCTGCCGTTTTTGGAGAATGTAATCCCTAAGTAACAAAAGTTATCCACCTTTTGGACCGGATCACCTTCGATGGAATAACGGAAGTTGGATTTCGGTTTAAATCGTCCTGATCCGCACTCCATTACATAAGTTTTAGTTCTATTGATGACCAATTTCCTGCTCTTAATGAACTGGACAAACCTGTCCATTAGACGTTGAAGACCCAATGGTGTTCTAGACAGCAGCACGGCGTCATCCGCATAGAGTAACACAGGGATGTTAAGATTGTTAACTCTCGGGGCATCTGCCGTAACTGTCTGTAGAACTGAATCGACCTCATTAATGAAGAGTGTGAAAAGCAGGGGTGCCAAAACACACCCCTGCCTTATTCCCCTCCCGATCCTGAACTTGTTCGTGCATTCCCCATTGGGTCCATACCGAACACAGGTACTTAGCTTTTCATACATACGGGCCAAAAACTAAACTATACTTTTTGGAGCTCCCATTCCAATCAGTGTAGCCCAGAGTATAGCGGGTCTACCATATCAAAAGCGCTGCTTAGGTCAGCAAAGCACAAATAGATAGACCCTGTTTTGGCCTGGGTATATTTCCCTACCAACAATTCTAAATTCAAGCATTGCTCTATGGTACCACGGCCCTTCCTGAACCCAAACTGACTGTTTGTTAAGATCCCATTGGTCTCTGCCCATTCCTCTAATCTAACCAAAAGGACCCGGCTCATGACTTTCACTGATGAATCCAGTAGGGATATTGGCCGGTAGTTCTTCGCATCGCCCCGGTCACCTTTCTTATAGATGGGGACAATTATTGATTCTGCCCATGTTGACGGTATCTCATAGCTAACTGCTGCATTAAAGATCTTAACCAGCAATGGGCCCCATATCTCCGGAGCAGTCTTATACACATCTATGGGCACCCCATCAGGTCCCTGGGCCTTCCCTCCCTTACTTACTCTAATACTATCCATGACCTCTAGTATGGTAATATTTAGGGCAACAATAGGCCAACCATCTCCAGAGGGTACCGGTCCATTACCAGAATCAAAAATGATTGAAAAATGTTGAATCCATGATTCCATGCTCACATTAGATGTTAGCTCTGGTACCTTTTCGTCCTTAAGAAAAGGACAATTCACCGTGGCCCAAAACAGTGTACAATTCTTCAATTCTGCTGCTAGGCTAAGGTTATCCCATGCTTCCTGCTGGAGTTCAGCCTTTCTGCGTCTGAAGGGTCAAATTATAATCCTGTACAATTGGGTCACCAGGCTCTTGTTTCTAGGTTTAACTGCTAAAGCCTCTTTAAGGTCTTTGCGGGCGGTAGAACACGCGTGGTCGAACCACCCCATTTTTTCTCTACTCTTGTGCCCGGCTACTCTCGTAAACTTCTTATTGATTTTTGCGTTAATTCTACCAAAGTGATCGATGCTGCCAGCCATGATGTTGTCTAATTCAAGGATTGCCGTAATTTCTATCATACAACTATTATTGATAGAATCAGATGTTATTTCGGCTTCATCTCCTTTCCACCTTAACCTGTAACCATTTGGTCTATGGGGTTCAATATTAACAATAGTTCCCAGATCAGAAACAGGGGCAGGTTTCCAGATCATGGCATCAATAGTTAAGCAATTATGGTCGCTTAGCATAACATCAACCACCTTAGGCTCTGAACACAGAGGAACTAGGTTAGAGGACATGCACATAAAATCAATAACAGTATTAGCCCCCCTCCCTTTGAAAGTCGGTAAACTTTCTCCCAGGTCGTTCTTTCCATTTTCCAAAATTTCCATGTCATGGTCAATCAGAAAACTGTTCAGATTTTCTCCATACAAATTATGGGGGAAGTGAACATCGGCATCCCCTGAACGATCATAGACACCACATAACTTCTGGGATGATAAGGGGCAAACTGAAATATTAAAATCCCCCACAAAAATAAATTCATAAACACCATTAAAATGTTCACAATACGACTTAGTGCATTTTCTAAGTCATTAATTACTGTGTGCCTAGTACCATCAAATATATTATTATAAAAATTAATCAAAAGTATATTTCTGCCCGTTTCTTGCGATAGCCATAAAATTTGAGAGTGAGCCCCCACTACTACATGCTTTTTCACCAGAATTGGTAACTTGACTGATATCAAAACCAGCAACTCTCCCTTTGCTCTACCAAAGGGAGATGCCAGGGCAGGAAGTTCATAGGATACAAAGCCATCACTGCCCTTAAAATTATTGCACCAGGTTTCCTGTAGGCAAATTATATCAAATAAACTAATAAATTCTTTCCATCCTAGAATATCCTCCTTAGCCGTCAAGCCTGCAATATTCCAGCTGGCGATGTAGCAGGTTTCACTTTTCCTATGATGGCTGATGTTAGGCTGGCCTTCACTATATGCGGACATGTTCTCATCTAAATTTGAAAGCTGAATATTATACCTAAAAATCTCATCAATTCCTCCTACGGGCATACAATCTGTAGTCACATTATTAACCAGTTCGATTTCAGGCATAATTGACCCTCCATTATAGTTACTGTTTACATCCCTCCCATTTCCAGGGCCCATCTGATGTCAATCGTTTTGATCCAGAAAACTCAATGACTGATACCTATTCTGGATTGGGACTTGATAAATCATTCCATTAGCAGGCGAAAAAATATCATTGCGAGTGGGTACAAGATTGGGGGTGTGTGTAATAAATCTATTCCCACCAGGAGCAGGGTACAACATGTGCATAGGCAGATTAGGTCTGCCATCAGAAAAACCAGGGCTACAGGTGGATAACACAGGTCTATTTCCAGTTGATGAAGAAATAAAATTATTATTATTAGCCCCCTCCCTACAGTTGGCAGAAGGCAACCTGTTGAGATGGTTATAGAAATATCCCAATGGTCGAGCGACGAAATCTGTCTCAGACTGCGTTAATGCAGCTGCTCTGAGCAAGATCGTCGCAACATGTTGTGGGTGTTTGAAATTTATAATTACACAATCACCCCCACAGGTCTTCCGGGTATTACCGATCCAATTGACTCTTCTGATAGATATAATTTGATCAGAGTAGCCAACTGGATAACCACAATGGCGGTTTAACCAAGAAGTTGTTTTGTTTTTTAAGGAGTCAACTGACTCCTGGTTATGCGGAGTCTGATTTAGAGCCGGGACATTAGTTAGTACTACCACATAGGGTACACATTCAGGGGGAAGATCTACTGGTCTTCTGCATATCCTAACAGGTACCCCATCGGTCCCCCTCATGACAGCTGGGATGGCTGGTGTAGCTGACACAACTGGCACCGGCACAGTCTTAACTCTGTTCGATACCTGTAGTGTTCTTACATCAGAGTTTAAACCTCCAGACACTACGGCTGCTACCGCAACCGCCGGTACCTGCGGAGGTTGGCCCATATCATCTAATAATGGGCGTGCCGATACAGGTGTCTCTTTGGATAGTTGTTTCCCTACATTAATTACAGGGGGGGCACTATTTATCTGACGTGGTTGTCCCTTATCTTGTATTGGAGCTGGGCGAGGGCATGATGTATCTTTAATAATTTGTATAGATTTATCCAAATTAACTACATGTTGATCCATCATAGCCCTCAATCTCAGTACTTCCGCCCCCAAATCATCAATCTTGACTAACAAAGGCTCCACAGCCAACTTCAATTTGTCCTCAATAGTACTCACTAACAGATCAATTTGTTTAATATTAATGGAAACACAGTTGTCTATAGATGAAGCCCCATTGTCCCCAGTGTTCTCCTTATGTAAGGTATCCTTTTTTTTCCTAACAGAATGATTTCCCCGTTTAGGAACTACTTTCCTGCATGCTCTCATAAATTTAGTAGCTCTGGTGGATTGTAAAGGGGTGCCTTCTGGGGTCTCAGATGGATTCAATATATCTTCCACCACAGAAAGATCAACAGGAGCCTCAGTGGGATCGACATTAATACAGATATTATCGGTCTCAGCTGTTATAATAGGATCGTTGGTAATGATTATATCCGTATTATTAGAGTCCAAAGATGAAACCAAAGGGGGATCAGATAAGATACATTTGCTTAGCGATTTCCTTCTATCGCTGTTAATCCTAGTGACTACTTTTAGTAGGTAGCTGTCCGGGAATGTAGATTGAATAGACATATTGGGGGAAAATCAAAGAGTCTCGGGCAAATATGAAGTCCCAACCAAAGTTTAAAACACAATTGGCCTCTGAACCGGCCAAACTGGGCACGTACTCACGAATGCAGCCAAGGGGGGTGGCCCGTCCCGTCCCTGGTCGTCCCCGGACGGCCACAGACTGCCCGCCCTCTGCCCGGGCTCAGCCCGGCGACGCCCGCGCGCGTCCCGCGAGGCAGGGCTCTCCTCTCCCTTATCAGCGCCTCCGGGAGCGCTTGCCGGTGGGCATGTCACCGCCGAGCCTCCTGGGTGCTGTAGTCTCCTGCCGCGTGGTGGAAGAAGCGGCGCTCAGGGAGACTGCAGCGGGAAACCAGCACGAGCCCCCAAGTGTCCGCCGTGTATCAAAAGGGCCTGTCATTACAGGCGAGACATCTCGCAGTGCTGCAGAGGGGAGCAGAACAAAAACAGCCAGGCCAGAGGGGAGGCAACATGATGAAGGGAGATTGCCTGCAGGGCACATAAGCTTCGCACAACCACCACCACCACCAACAACTACTCCATCACCGACATCACCACAGCGTCAGGGAACACCGCCAACTCCTCATGCGCAATCACCACTGCAACAATCACCACCACCACAGTCAGGCAGGAGGCATGCCGTGGCCACCCTCCAGCAGATGGAGGAGTCGGAGGAGGAGGGCACAGGGGGCCAACAGTCTCCAGTCCATGAGGAGGTCAACATAGTGAGGGCTGGTACTCCATCTGAGGGTGCCCACACTTCATCAAGACGCCGCAGGGCAAAGCCAGCCAGTCCTCAAGGCTCCGAACAGGAAGAAAGTGTCTTTGCTGGACTGGAAGGCAACATGCTCAAGGTCCAGCGCCTGCAATTAAGGGAGATGCGTACATTGAACAGAGAGGTGGCCCACATGAACAAACACATGTTCAGGATTGAAAAGGGCATTAGTTTAATGGGCGACAACATGTGTGAGGGAATGATGGGAATTGCAACCTCTGTAGACAACCTATGCAGCAGGCCCATCATTCGAGGCGCAGGGAGAGACAGAGACTCCAGGTCTATACCAAGGCAGTGAACCGGCTGGCCACTGCTACCTCCCTCATGTGTTTCAGGTCTATCGCCATGCAGGAGGAGATGGCGCATTGTAGCAGGGACGTGGCCAGGGGCATGGTCTCGATGACCTCTGCATTAGAACTGCTGCAGAACGTGAAGGCGGCCACAATGGAAGGGGGGGGGGGACAGTGAGGAGGCTACCAGCCGTGGTAGCATTACGCCCTCTCCCACCGAGGGCAGGAGGCACAGCGAACGCCACAGCGCTGACCAGGATCAATCTGACACTACAGACAGTTTGGCCAGTGAGCGTGCACATGCAGCGCATGGGCGCAGAAAATAGGGCCAACTGCTATTTGGCAATCATTAGATGAGTGATGTAACCCATGTCTTTATGGACACTGCTTCCAATCCTGGTGGTGTGCTGATTAAACACCATTGCACTAAAACTGTTACTGGCTCTGTGTCATTACTCACTCAGAAATAGTTGGACGTTATCTCTGCCTGTCTGTGTCTCTCATCCTGTTCTACTGCAACACCAGCTGCGCAGGGCCCTGGCTGGGGATCATCCTCGCCCTGGTCCTCAGAGTCAGTTAGTTCCACTGCTGTTCCTTTTTTGGTGGCTAGATTATGGAGAATTGCACATGTTGCAATTATTTTGCAGCATTTGATGGGGCAGTACGGACGTGCCCCCCCACTTTTGTGGAGGTAACGGAATATGCTTTTAAACAGTCCAAAGGTGCGCTCCACCACGTTGCGTGTGCTCTTGTGTGCCAGATTGTATCTCCTTTCCCTTGGTGTGGTTGGGTTGAGGTATGGTGTGAATAGGTAGGACCGGAGGGCATATGCGCTGTCACCTAAATGCAAAAGAAAGTGCCATTAAATTGTGTCACCAATAGGTTGAGCCAAGGAATACATCAGGGTGTGTGACATTGATTTACCTAGTAGGTATCCTTCGCCAAATTCACCAGCAGTCAGACGTGTATGGATACCACTGTTCCTGAATATGTACGAGTCGTGGGTACTCCCTGGGAATTTTGCCACAATGTCAGTTATGATGAATTTTGCATCACATATCACCTGCACATTTATGGAGTGAGTGGATTTGCGGTTGCGATAAATGTATTCTGTTGCTGCAGGTGGGCAGATTGGTATGTGGGTCCCGTCGATGCAGCCAATGACGTGTGGGAACTGCGCCATTTGGTAGAAATCCAGCTTGGTCTTCTGCAGCTCCGCCTGTGTACTGGGGAAGGTTATGTAATGATGCATTCGGTCCATCATGGAGCCCAGGAAGGAGTTGAAAAATCTGGATAGGCAGCTCTGTGACACACCACCTACTGCGGCTATCACACCCTGGTAGCTTCCTGATGCCAGAAGGTGCAGGCAACAGAGCACCTGTACATGGGTGGGTATTGCGTGCGCCCTTAGTGTCTGATGCTCAAGATATGGTTTCAGGTCCCATATGAGGTCAAGGATGGTGTATGGGTGCAGCCTGTACCTCTCATGGATTTCTGGTTCAGTCAATTGGAACAATGTGACGTGCAGTCTGTACACCCGTTCTTCCCGTCTCCAAATCCTCACTCCTGCTGCTCTCAAACGTAGCAGCCTTGCTATGAGGTAGAGGTCCGCCATTGTGTTCACACTGTTGTATTTTGGGGCTCTTTTTAAGCACGGTAACTGATTACCACCTGCTCTGGATCAGTGGTAAATAACAAATCGTTAATACCGAATTTGATCAAATTCGGTATTACCGATTTTTGCTACATCGCATTTTGGGATTTTTACTGATTGGTTATTTACCAATTCGGTATTGTTTGTTTCGGTGTTCACCGAACGGTAAATAAGGAATCGGTAAATATTTACCGATTCGTTATTACCGATGGCATTTAGTAATACGTACATCGCACAGGGCCAAATACCGGTCGGTAAAGCCAAAATTTACCGAATTTCGGCTTTACCGACCGGTATTTGGCCACCTACATATGGCCCTTATTTATGAAGCATGTCTCCAGTGAACATGGGTTTCATGTCCCTCACTTCCATGAAGCCGAGTGAAGTGCTGTGTGATAGATTTTCCATTTCACAGTTGCATAAATGGCACTTGTGTTCCACTGACCCAGTTAGAGACCAAACTTGTGGGCTTTTAAGAGAATTAGGCCACATCTCAGTCTCAAGATTATGCCCCTGTTTGAAAGCCGATTTCATAGGGTTGGCTACGTATAATGTGTTCCCCAGATCTTGATACAGATTCTCACATAGATTGACGTGGGCTTTTCGAGAAAGATCTTGTTTGTCATCAATTCCAGATTGTATCTTGGCCGCCAAAGACTACTTCAATGCCCACCACTGGATGATCAAATAGTAAAGTGTCAGCGGTGTACTGGAGGCAATGAATGTGAGAGCCAGGAAATTTAGGAGGAAAAGCATGTGCAGATGCAAGAGCTTTATTTATGTCCACCACGTCTCTTTTCCATGACCTGCGGATGCAGTTTTTATCATCACAAAAATAAAAGCCCCAATGTCAATATGCGTCTGTGGTCTCTCTTGTAAGGGCGCTCTGTGGGCATATCTTCCTTTTCATGGCCTAGCAACACCTGCTGTGACTTGGAAATGTGGTGGCTGACATGGCAATAAGCACGTTATTTAGGAAATGTAGGAATGCATTGCAGTCTGTGATGTACCAATTGACTGGGTCAAAGTAGGAACAGATAAGACAATCTGTATGTAGCATAGCATAGTGTGGCAACTTAAGAAGTGGTATAGCAAAGCATGCTTCTCATACTGGAATAATGCAGAAAGTAGCATGACTTAATGTGGAATGTGACATGGCAATGCATGCTTCCTATGCTGAGGGAGTGTACAAACTGAGATGGCAGGGTCTGCTTCACATACTTAAGCTACATGGACACTGGCATGACAGGCTGTGCTTTGACTACTGGAGAGGGAGAGTGTCGGTTTCACATGCTGCTTCATGGGTGTTTTAAATAATTTTCCAGACCTCCTTTTACTTCCGTGTACATGGTAGCAAATTTTCACTGGAAGCTGGATTGCTTCCATTGAAAATTTGCTACCATTCCGGCCTAAACAAGGATTCCTAAAGACATGGCAAATCCATTCTATGAACAAACTATATGTAGCTAGGAGGCGTTTACAAAACAAATGTATTGTATTCTTATAGAAATGGCGAAGGCATTTAACAATCTTCCCCAAATTAATTATATCTACACAATGGTAGCGCACCAACCAATTATTAGGGAGATATTACGCTGAGCTGAGCCAGGTGCTTGGCTTATCTGCAAGAACCAGGCCGTGAAAATGTTTGGCATGACATTCCCGCAAGAAAAATTATGTATGAATATGAAAACTTCGCTTCAAAAAGTATTTACCATGCACAAATGTTTCCTCGGCACACGGTTGGGGGATAATAGATGAGTGGAGGGCAACGCACCTGAGGAACAGGGAATATTCATTCTACTCCCCAATGCACAAATTACATACTTGCATTGACAGGACATTCTGCTCGGTCACTTTGGTGGATGCAGTCAGTGACTCCACTCATTTGGGAAAAACATTATCGGATCATAGCCCAGTGGAGATTACACTGCAATGGGGTAAAATACTGACCCTAGTGCCCACATGGAGACTACAACCGCAGCTGTTAGAACACTCAGTTTTTAGAACAACACTAGCTACTGCTACTGCTATAGATACTTACTTCTCAGAAAATGCAAATACAGCTTCCTCCAGACAGATAGAGTGGGACGCATTCAAGACTGTACTGAGGGGAGTAGCGATCAGCACAAGAGTAGGACTGAGACATACCCTAGTCACTCAGTTTACCAACATAGAAAATACACTGGGGAGGTTGGAGCAGATGACTGCATTAGACGAGGCACATAGGGCACAGCTGCAAGAAGCTCACACATGTTACGCTGAACTGTTGGAAGATCTAAGGCTGTTGGATTATAGGCTTTATGCGCAGAAACGACATGCGGTAGCAGACAGAGCGGGACCGTTACTGGCTAGGATTAGTAAAGATGCCCCACCGGTTGTCCCCATATTAGAGGTTAGAAATACAAAAGGTGACCTGGTGTGTACGCAACTAGACATAAATGAGGGCTTCAAGGAATATTATGAAACCTTATATACAAGACCGGATGCCATGGGAGGAGCGGACCTGGATGCTTTTTTTGACGATCTGCCTTGCCCCATATTGCTACAGGCACACAAGGAGGAGCTCGGGCTACCAGTGACTGCGCTGGAAATTAAAAAGGCGATTCATTGCTTGCCTTGTAATAAATCACCTGGTGGGGATGGACTGCCCATGGAATGTTATGCAGCATTTGCTGACCTGTTGGTACCCCACCTACAGCGACTATATCACTCGTCCTTAGAGGTAGGCACCCTTCCACATACCACACTGCAGGCCACGTGGTTTCACTGTTAAAGCCAGGATGGGATCGTACTGACATGGCAGGGTATTGGCCCCTCTCATTATTAAATGTAGATTATAAAATTCTGAGCAATATACTGGCGGTTCAGCTTTGTCAATACATACCGCAGTTGGTACACAATGACCAGTGCGGGTTTGTCCCAGGCACGAACACAGCCCTTAATATCAGGCAGCTGCACCAGATAATGGCCCATACCCTCCAGCGAGCTGGCGCAATAAGTTGTATATCGTTGGACCTACCCCAGGCCTTTGATTCCCTGCCATGGGAGTGTATGTTCTATGCTCTGTCCAAATATGGTATACCTGAAGATTACCTACAATGGGTAATGTTGTTGTATAAAGACCCTACGGCACGGGCGAGGACAGGTAGGCACATCTCGAGGCAATATGTGGTTGCACGGGGTACCAGACAAGGATGCCCACTGTCGCCTCTGCTGTTTATACTGGCATTAGAACCCCTCCTACTGAAATTGCGCTCCATTTCGGGTCAGAGGGGAATAGCGTTGGATCCCACTACACATATTGTTTCTGCATATGCATATTACATTTTAGGGACTTGGATAATGATTGTGAGCCTGTGCCTTCAGTCTTTGCCACATTTCAAACATTGTCTGGCATTCTATCAACGGAAACAAATCCTATGTCTATTATTTTACGGACGCGGCACGTACTGGTGCGCTGGATTTTGGGGACTGGTCGTTCCAGATCGCATCTAGCACTTTCAAATACTTAGGAATCAATATATAAAGAGATACAACGGACCTTCTAGAGGGAAATCTGAATCATGCTATAACACAATTTCCAAACAACAAATTCATTATTTTGCCGTCTTTTAACTTATACATATTTCAATGGTAAGTTTATTTGGTCATTACTACACATAGGAACAGTGGAAGTGTTGGTGTCTTGGAGCTTTACTAGCAGTATTCTTTTTTACTTCACCTTCACGTACTTGTGTGGCTTGTGTGTATTTGCACTTTTGTGTTGTAGCACCAGAGGTGTTGGCTTTTCTCTTTTTTCTTCTTATTTCTCCTTTTTATCTTGTGCGTGAGCATCTGCATTTCTTCACTTGGTAATTGACCCTCACTTAGTACCTCTTTGTTAGTTCTTTACTTATAGTTCCCTAAAACCTGGCCATGTGATTTTTTCATGCCTAATGAAGGGTTGTATCAAGTATGATTTAAGGTTATCTTATGTTTGTTTTTAGCCCTGACCAAGTCTGTCGGCATATGTGCCTGACGAAACATGTGTTGGCAGGATCTTTTGGCTTTTCAATTGCTGAAGAATTTTCTATGTATTGTGACAAGAATCTTTAAATTGGTTACCCTGTGGTTGGATTGAACTGTGAATTGATATAATATGAAGAAATCTTGAAATTGGAACAATAAAAGAAGAAACAAAACTTTACAATTTGGAAAAGAGTGTTATTGATAGATACACTTATATATGCTAGCGTTGCTCAGGTTTGGAAATTGTGTTTGTGCCTTAGGATAGACTTGTGTCTATCTGCTTTTACAACTCTTGGTAGTGGTTGTATTCTCACCTTTGAGCATATGCTAGCTTGGAATATTGAAAACATTTGTATACTATTTTGCACACTTTTTCCCCTACTGCCAATCTGTTTGTGAAGTATCTGAATCATGCTATCACCTCACTCAGGTCCCAAATAAAATTCTGGGTCACCTTGCCGATATCTGTGGCAGACAAAGTGGCAATTGCGAAAAATGGTGGTGCTCCCTAGACTACTGGAGACATTCCCTAAGATACACCAAGACGATGACCCTGTATGCCCCCACTATACCTCTACTGGGGATCCCCACTCAGTTGGGCAGGATTACTATGAGGAGAATAAGAGAATGGGATAACGTGGGTATAACCACAGTGGGTGACTTCTTTAGGGCGAGTACCCTGATGCCACA
>NC_136063.1:1852637073-1852642073 GCF_964261635.1 Lissotriton helveticus | reverse complement strand
GAGTGAGGGTGACAGATAGACAGAGTGAGGGCGACAGATGGATAGAGTGAGGGCGATAGAGAGGGCGATAGATAGAGTGAGGGTGATAAATAGATAGTGTGAGGGCAATAGATAGATAGATAGACTGAGGGCGACAGATAGATTGATAGATATAGATAGATAGATAGAGTGAGGGCGATAGAGTGAGGACAATAGGTAGATAGATAGAGTAAGGGCGATAGATAGATTGATAGATAGATAGATAGATAGATAGATAGATAGATAGATATAGATAGATAGATAGATAGATAGATAGATAGATAGATAGATAGATAGATAGATAGAGTGAGGGCAATAGATAATGTGAGGGTGATAGATAGAGTGAGGCAGATAGATAGATAGAGTGAGGCAGATAGATAGATAGAGTGAGGGCGATAGATAGAGTGAGGGTGATAGATAGAGTGAGGGCGATAGATAGAGTGAGGGCAATAGGTAGATAGATAGATAGATAGATAGATAGATAGATAGATAGATAGATAGATAGATAGATAGAGAGGGCGATAGATAGATAGATAGATAGATAGATAGATAGATAGATAGATAGATAGATAGATAGATAGGATAGAGGGCGATTGATAGAGTGAGGGAGATAGATAGATAGAGTGAAAGCGATAGATAGATAGATAGAGTGAGGGCGATAGATAGAGTGAGGGCGATAGATAGATAGATAGAGTGAGGGCCATAGATAGATAGATAGATAGATAGATAGATAGATAGATAGATAGATAGATAGATAGATAAAATGAGGGCGATAGATAGAGTGAGGGTGATAGATAGAGTGAGGTCGATAGATAGAGTGAGGGTGATAGATAGATAGAGTGAGGGCGATAGATAGATAGATGAATAGATATATAGAGTGAGGGCGATAGATAGAGTGAGGGTGACAGATAGACAGAGTGAGGGTGATAGATAGAGTGAGGGCGATACACAGAGTGAGGGCGATACACAGAGTGAGGGCGATAGATTGATAGAGTGAAGGCCATAGATAGATAGATAGATAGATAGCGGTAGATAGATAGATAGAGTGAGGGCGATAGATAGATAGAGTGAGGGCGATAGATATATAGAGTGAGGACGATAGATAGATAGATAGATAGATAGATAGATAGATAGATAGATAGATAATGAAGGTAATAGATAGAGTGAGGGCGATAGATAGATAGAGTGAGGGCGATAGATAGATAGAGTGAGGGTGACAGATAGAGTGAGGGCGATAGATAGAGTGAGGGCGATAGATAAAATGAGGGCGATAGATAGAGTGAGGTCGATAGATAGAGTGAGGGTGATAGATAGAGTGAGGGCGATAGATAGATAGATGAATAGATATATAGAGTGAGGGCGATAGAAAGATATATAGATAGATACATAGATAGATACATAGATAGATAGGAGTGAGGGCGATAGATAGATAGACGGAGGGCGATATATAGAGTGAGGGCGACAGATAGACAGTGAGGGCGACAGATAGACAGAGTGAGGGCGACAGATAGACAGAGTGAGGGCGACAGATAGACAGAGTGAGGGCGACAGATAGATAGAGTGAGGGAGATAGATAGATAGAGTGAGGGTGATAGACAGATTGAGGCCAATAAATAGATAGAGGGCGATTGATAGAGTGAAGGCGATAGATAGATAGAGTGAGGGCGGTAGATAGATAGATAGATAGGATAGATAGATTATAGATAGATAGATAGAGGGCGATTGATAGAGTGAGGGCGATAGATAGATAGATAGATAGATAGATAGACAGACAGACAGACAGACAGACAGATAGATGGATAAAATGAAGGTAATAGATAGAGTGAGGTCGATAGATAGAGTGAGGGCGATAGATAGAGTGAGGGCGATAGATAGATAGAGTGAGGGCGATAGATAAATAGATAGATAGATAGATAACATGAGGGCGATAGATAGAGTGAGGGTGATAGATAGAGTGAGGTCGATAGATAGAGTGAGGGCGATAGATAGATAGATGAATAGATATATAGAGTGAGGGCGATAGAAAGATAGAGTGAGGGCGATAGATAGATAGATAGATAGATAGATAGATAGATAGATAGATAGATAGAGTGAGGGCGATAGATAGATAGATAGATAGATAGATAGATAGATAGACAGATAGATAGAGTGAGTGAGGGCGATAGATAGATAGAGGGAGGGCGATTGATAGAGTGAGGGCAATAGATAGAGTGAGGGCAATAGATAGATAGACGGAGGGCGATATATAGAGTGAGGGTGACAGATAGATAGAGTGAGGGCGATAGATAGAATGAGGGCGATAGAGAGATAGAGTGAGGGAGATAGATAGATAGAGTGAGGGTGATAGACAGATTGAGGCCAATAAATAGATAGAGGGCGATTGATAGAGTGAGGGAGATAGATAGAGTGAGGACGATAGATAGATAGATAGATAGATAGATAGATAGATAGATAGAGTGAGGGCGATAGATAGATAGATAGATAGATAGATAGATAGATAGATAGATAGATAGACAGATAGATAGAGTGAGTGAGGGCGATAGATAGATAGAGGGAGGGCGATAGATAGAGTGAGGGTGACAGATAGACAGAGTGAGGGCGACAGATGGATAGAGTGAGGGCGATAGATAGAGTGAGGGCGATAGATAGATAGAGTGAGGGCGATAGATAGAGTGAGGGCGATAGATAGAGTGAGGGCGATAGATAGAGTGAGGGCGATAGATAGAGTGAGGGCGATAGATAGAGTGAGGGCGATAGATAGAGTGAGGGTGATAAATAGATAGTGTGAGGGCAATAGATAGATAGATAGAGTGAGGGCGATAGATAGATAGAGGGAGGGCAGAAGATAGATAGATAGATAGATAGATAAATAGAGAGCGATAGATAAATAGAGCGCGATAGATAGATAGATAGATAGATAGATAGAGTGAGGGCGATAGATAGATAGACGAGGGCGATAGATAGATAGAGTGAGGGCGATAGATAGAATGAGGACGATAGATAGATAGAGGGTGATCGATAGATAGATAGAGTGAGGACGATAGACAGAGTGAGGGCGATAGATAGATAGAGTGAGGGCGATAGATAAATAGATAGATAGATAAAATGAGGGCGATAGATAGAGTGAGGGCGATAGATAGATAGAGTGAGGTCGATAGATAGAGTGAGGGCGATAGATAGATAGAGTGAGGGCGATAGATAGATAGATGAATAGATATATAGAGTGAGGGCGATAGAAAGATATATAGATAGATAGATAGATAGATAGCGTGAGGGCGATAGATAGATAGACGGAGGGCGATATATAGAGTGAGGGCGACAGACAGAGTGAGGGCGACAGATAGACAGAGTGAGAGCGACAGATAGATAGAGTGAGGGCGATAGATAGAATGAGGGCGATAGATAGATAGAGTGAGGGTGATAGACAGATTGAGGCCAATAAATAGATAGAGGGCGATTGATAGAGTGAGGGAGATAGATAGATAGAGTGAAAGCGATAGATAGATAGAGTGAGGGCGATAGATAGATAGATAGATAGATAGATAGAGTGAGGGCGATAGATAGACAGATAGATAGATAGATAGATAGATAGACAGACAGACAGACAGATAGATAGAGTGAGGGCGATAGATAGATAGAGTGAGGGCGATAGATAGATAGATAGATAGATAGATAGATAGATAGATAGATAGATAGATAGATAGAGTTAGAGCGATAGATAGAGTAAGGGCGATAGATAGAGTGAGGGCGATAGATAGATAGAGTGAGGGCAATAGATAGATAGATAGAGTAAGGGCGATAGATAGATATAGATAGATAGATAGATAGATAGATAGATAGATAGATAGATAGATAGATAGATAGAGTGAGGACGATAGATAGAGTGAGGACGATAGATAGAGTGAGGGCGATAGATAAATAGATAGATAGATAAAATGAGGGCGATAGATAGAGTGAGGGCGATAGATAGATAGAGTGAGGGCGATAGATAGATAGATGAATAGATATATAGAGTGAGGGCGATAGAAAGATATATAGATAGATAGATAGATAGATAGATAGATAGATAGATAGAGTGAGGGCGATAGATAGATAGACGGAGGGCGATAGATAGAATGAGGGCGATAGATAGATAGAGTGAGGGAGATAGATAGAATGAGGGCGATAGATAGATAGAGTGAGGGTGATAGATAGAATGAGGGAGATAGATAGATAGAGTGAGGATGATAGACAGATTAAGGCCAATAAATAGATAGAGGGCGATTGATAGAGTGAGGGAGATAGATAGATAGAGTGAAAGCGATAGATAGAGTGAGATATATAGATAGATAGATAGATAGAGTGAGGGCGATAGATAGATAGATAGACAGACAGACAGACAGACAGACAGATAGATAGATAGAGTGAGGGCGATAGATAGATAGAGTGAGGGCGATAGATAGATAGATAGATAGATAGATAGATAGATAGATAGATAGATAGATAGATAGATAGATAGATAGATAGATAGATAGATAGATAGGATAGAGGGCGATTGATAGAGTGAGGGAGATAGATAGATAGAGTGAAAGCGATAGATAGATAGAGTGAGGGCGATAGATAGATAGACAGACAGACAGACAGACAGACAGACAGATAGATAGACAGATAGATAGATAGATAGATAGAGTGAGGGTGATAGATAGAGTGAGGACAATAGGTAGATAGATAGATATAGATAGATAGATAGATAGATAGATAGATAGATAGATAGAGAGTGAGGGCGAGAAATAGCTAGATAGACAGATAGAGTGAGGGCGATAGATAGATATAGATAGATAGATAGATAGATAGATAGATAGATAGATAGATAGATAGATAGATAGATAGATAAATAGAGAGCGATAGATAAATAGAGCGCGATAGATAGATAGATAGATAGATAGATAGAGTGAGGGCGATAGATAGATAGACGAGGGCGATAGATAGATAGAGTGAGGGCG
>NC_136063.1:1852629573-1852632073 GCF_964261635.1 Lissotriton helveticus | reverse complement strand
ATAGAGGGCGATAGATAGATAGAGTGAGGGCGATAGATAGATAGAGGGAGGGCGATAGATAGAGTGAGGGTGACAGATAGACAGAGTGAGGGCGATAGATAAATAGATAGATAGATAAAATGAGGGCGATAGAGTGAGGGCGATAGATAGATAGAGTGAGGGCAATAGATAGAGTGAGGACGATAGATAGATAGATAGATAGATAGATAGATAGATAGATAGATAGATAGATAGATAGACAGAAAGACAGATAGATAGATAGATAGAGTGAGTGAGGGCGATAGATAGATAGAGGGAGGGCGATAGATAGAGTGAGGGTGACAGATAGACAGAGTGAGGGCGACAGATGGATAGAGTGAGGGCGATAGATATAGTGAGGGCGATAGATAGATAGAGTGAGGGCGATAGATTGATAGAGTGAGGGCGATAGATTGATAGAGTGAGGGCGATAGATAGAGTGAGGGCGATAGATAGAGTGAGGGCGATAGATAGAGTGAGGGCGATAGATAGACAGAGTGAGGGCGACAGATGGATAGAGTGAGGGCGATAAATAGAGTGAGGGCGATAGATAGATAGAGTGAGGGCGATAGATAGAGTGAGGGCGATAGATAGAGTGAGGGCGATAGATAGAGTGAGGGTGATAAATAGATAGTGTGAGGGCAATAGATAGATAGATAGAGTGAGGGCAATAGATAGATAGAGGGAGGGCAGAAGATAGATAGATAGATAGATAGATAGATAGATAGATAAATAGAGAGCGATAGATAGATAAATAGAGAGCAATAGATAGATAGATAGATAGATAGATAGATAGATAGATAGATCGATAGATAGATAGATCGATAGATCGATAGATAGATAGAGTGAGTGAGGGTGATAGATAGATAGAGGGAGGGCGATAGATAGAGTGAGGGTGACAGATAGACAGATAGAGGGAGGGCGGAAGATAGATAGATAGATAGATAGATAGATAGATAGATAGATAGATAGATAGATAGATAGATAGATAGATAGATAGATAGATAGATAGATAGATAGATAGAGTAAGGGCGATAGATAGAGTAAGGGCGATAGATAGATAGATAGAGTGAGGGCAATAGATAATGTGAGGGTGATAGAGTGAGGGCAATAGATAGACAGAGTGAGGGCAATAGATAGACAGAGTGAGGGCGACAGATGGATAGAGTGAGGGCGATAAATAGAGTGAGGGCGATAGATAGATAGAGTGAGGGCGATAGATAGAGTGAGGGCGATAGATAGAGTGAGGGCGATAGATAGAGTGAGGGTGATAAATAGATAGTGTGAGGGCAATAGATAGATAGATAGAGTGAGGGCAATAGATAGATAGAGGGAGGGCAGAAGATAGATAGATAGATAGATAGATAGATAGATAGATAAATAGAGAGCGATAGATAGATAAATAGAGAGCAATAGATAGATAGATAGATAGATAGATAGATAGATAGATAGATAGATAGATAGATAGATAGATCGATAGATAGATAGAGTGAGTGAGGGTGATAGATAGATAGAGGGAGGGCAATAGGTAGATAGATAGATATAGATAGATAGATAGATAGATAGATAAGATAGATAGATAGATAGATAGAGTGAGGGCAATAGAAAATGTGAGGGTGATAGAGTGAGGGCAATAGATAGATAGAGTGAGGGTGATAGATAGATAGATAGCAATAGATAGATAGATAGATAGATAGATAGATAGATAGATAGAGTGAGGGCGATAGATAGATAGAGGGAGGGCGATAGACAGAGTGAGGGCGATAGACAGAGTGAGGGCGATAGACAGAGTGAGGGCGATAGACAGAGTGAGGGCGATAGATAGATAGATAGAGTAAGGGCCATAGATAGATAGATAGATAGATAGATAGATAGAGTGAGGACGATAGATAGAGTGAGGGTGATAGATAGAGTGAGGGCGATAGATCGCTAGAGTGAGGGCAATAGGTAGATAGATAGAGTAAGGGCGATAGATAGATAGATAGATAGATAGATAGATAGATAGATAGATAGATAGATAGATAGATAGATAGATAGGATAGATAGGAGTGAGGGCGGTAGATAGATAGATAGATAGATAGATAGATAGATAGATAGATGGATAAAATGAAGGTGATAGATAGAGTGAGGGCGATAGATAGATAGAGTGAGGGCGATAGATAGATAGAGGGAGGGCGATAGATAGAGTGAGGGTGACAGATAGACAGAGTGAGGGCGATAGATAAATAGATAGATAGATAAAATGAGGGCGATAGAGTGAGGGCGATAGATAGATAGAGTGAGGGCGATAGATAGATAGAGTGAGGTCGATAGATAGAGTGAGGGTGATAGATAGATAGACGGAGGGCGATATATAGAGTGAGGGCGACAGATAGACAGAGTGAAGGCGACAGATAGATAGAGTGAGGGTGATAGACAGATTGAGGCCAATAAATAGATAAAGGGCGATTGATAGAGTGAGGGAGATAGATAGATAGATAGA
>NC_136063.1:1852617073-1852624573 GCF_964261635.1 Lissotriton helveticus | reverse complement strand
GATAGATAGATAGAGAATAGATATATAGAGTGAGGGCCATAGATAGATAGATAGATAGATAGATAGATAGATAGATAGAGAGTGAGGGCGAGAAATAGCTAGATAGACAGATAGAGTGAGGGCGATAGATAGATAGACGAGGGCGATAGATAGATAGAGTGAGGGCGATAGATAGAATGAGGACGATAGATAGATAGAGGGTGATCGATAGATAGATAGAGTGAGGACGATAGACAGAGTGAGGGCGATAGATAGATAGAGTGAGGGCGATAGATAGATAGAGAATAGATATATAGAGTGAGGGCGATAGAAAGATAGAGTGAGGGCGATAGATAGATAGAGTGAGGGCGATAGATGAATAGATATATAGAGTGAGGGCGATAGAAAGATAGATAGATAGATAGATAGAGGGCGATTGATAGAGTGAGGGCGATTGATAGAGTGAGGGCAATAGATAGAGTGAGGGCAATAGATAGATAGACGGAGGGCGATATATAGAGTGAGGGTGACAGATAGACAGAGTGAGGGTGACAGATAGAATGAGGGCGATAGATAGAATGAGGGCAATAGGTAGATAGATAGAGTGAGGGCGATAGATAGAGTGAGGGCGATAGATAGAGTGAGGGCGATAGATAGATAGATAGATAGATAGATAGATAGATAGATAGATAGATAGATAGATAGATAGATAGAGAGTGAGGGCGAGAAATAGCTAGATAGACAGATAGAGTGAGGGCGATAGATAGATAGACGAGGGCGATAGATAGATAGAGTGAGGGCGATAGATAGAATGAGGACGATAGATAGATAGAGGGTGATCGATAGATAGATAGAGTGAGGACGATAGACAGAGTGAGGGCGATAGATAGATAGAGTGAGGGCGATAGATAGGTAGAGAATAGATATATAGAGTGAGGGCGATAGAAAGATAGAGTGAGGGCGATAGATAGATAGAGTGAGGGCGATAGATAGATAGATAGAGGGAGGGCAGAAGATAGATAGATAGATAGATAAATAGAGAGCGATAGATAGATAGATAAATAGAGAGCGATAGACAGATAGATAGATAGATAGATAGATAGATAGATAGATAGATAGATAGATAGATAGAGTGAGGGCGATAGATAGATAGAGGGAGGGCGATAGATAGATAGAGGGAGGGCGACAGATAGACAGAGTGAGGGCGACAGATGGATAGAGTGAGGGCGATAGATAGAGTGAGGGCGATAGATAGATAGAGTGAGGGCGATAGATAGATAGAGTGAGGGCGATAGATAGATAGAGTGAGGGCGATAGATAGATAGAGTGAGGGCAATAGATAGATATATAGATAGATAGATAGATAGATAGATAGATAGATAGATAGATAGATAGATAGATAGAGTGAGGGCGATAGATAGAGGGAGGGCGATAGATAGAGGGAGGGCGATAGATAAATAGATAGATAGATAAAATGAGGGCGATAGATAGAGTGAGGGCGATAGATAGATAGAGTGAGGTCGATAGATAGAGTGAGGGTGATAGATAGATAGAGTGAGGGCGATAGATGGATAGATGAATAGATATATAGAGTGAGGGCCATAGATAGATAGATAGAGTGAGGTCGATAGATAGAGTGAGGGCGATAGATAGATAAAATGAGGGCGATAGATAGAGTGAGGGCGATAGATAGATAGAGTGAGGTCGATAGATAGAGTGAGGGTGATAGATAGATAGATGAATAGATATATAGAGTGAGGGCGATAGAAAGATAGATAGATAGATAGAGTGAGGGC
Organism: Lissotriton helveticus; assembly: GCF_964261635.1. Taxonomy (NCBI): domain Eukaryota; kingdom Metazoa; phylum Chordata; class Amphibia; order Caudata; family Salamandridae; genus Lissotriton; species Lissotriton helveticus. Next base: position 1,852,622,798 of record NC_136063.1, on the reverse strand, counting down.
GATAGATAGATAGATAGATAGATAGATAGATAGATAGATAGAGTGAGGGCGACAGATAGATAGAGTGAGGGCGATAGATAGAATGAGGGCGATAGATAGATAGAGTGAGGGAGATAGATAGAGTGAGGGTGATAGACAGATTGAGGCCAATAAATAGATAAAGGGCGATTGATAGAGTGAGGGAGATAGATAGATAGAGTGAAAGCGATAGATAGATGGATAGATAGGATAGAGGGCGATTGATAGAGTGAGGGCAATAGATAGAGTGAGGGCGATAGATAGATAGATAGATAGGAGTGAGGGCGATAGATAGATAGATAGAAAGATAGATAGGAGTGAGTGAGGGTGATAGATAGATAGAGGGAGGGCGATAGATAGAGTGAGGGTGACAGATAGACAGAGTGAGGGCGACAGATGGATAGAGTGATGGCGATAGATAGATAGAGTGAGGGCGATAGATAGATAGAGTGAGGGCGATAGATAGATAGAGTGAGGGTGATAGATAGAGGGAGGGCGGAAGATAGATAGATAGATAGATGGGTAGATAGATAGATAGCTAGATCGATAGAGTTAGAGAGATAGATAGAGTAAGGGCGTTAGATAGAGTGAGGGCGATAGATAGATAGATTAAGGGCGATAGATAGATATAGATAGATAGAGTGAGGGCAATAGATAATGTGAGGGTGACAGATAGAGTGAGGGCGATAGATAGATAGAGTGAGGGCGATAGGTAGAGTGAGGGCGATAGGTAGAGTGAGGGCGATAGGTAGAGTGAGGGCGATAGGTAGAGTGAGGACAATAGGTAGAGTGAGGACAATAGGTAGATAGATAGAGTAAGGGCGATAGATAGATTGATAGATATAGATAGATAGATAAATAGATAGATAGATAGAGAGATAGAGAGATAGAGAGATAGAGAGATAGAGAGATAGAGAGATAGAGAGATAGATAGAGTGAGGGCAATAGAAAATGTGAGGGTGATAGAGTGAGGGCAATAGATAGATAGAGTGAGGGTGATAGATAGATAGATAGCAATAGATAGATAGATAGATAGATAGATAGATAGATAGAGTGAGGGCGATAGATAGATAGAGGGAGGGCGATAGATAGAGTGAGGGTGACAGATAGACAGAGTGAGGGCGATAGATAGAGTGAGGGCGATACACAGAGTGAGGGCCATAGACAGAGTGAGGGCGATAGATAGATAGAGTGAGGGCGATAGATAGATAGAGTGAGGGCCATAGATAGATAGATAGATAGATAGATAAAGGGCGATTGATAGAGTGAGGGCAATAGATAGAGTGAGGGCGATAGATAGATAGAGTGAGGGCGATAGATAGATAGATAGATAGAAAGAGGGAGGGCGATAGATAGATAGATAGATAGATAGATAGCGATAAATAGATAGATAGATAGATAGATAGAGGGCGGTAGATAGATAGAGTGAGGGCGATAGATAGATAGAGTGAGGACGATAGATAGATAGATAGATAGATAGATAAAATGAAGGTAATAGATAGAGTGAGGGCGATAGATAGATAGAGTGAGGGCGATAGATAGATAGAGTGAGGGCGATAGATAGATAGAGTGAGGGTGATAGATAGATAGAGTGAGGGCGATAGATAGATAGATGAATAGATATATAGAGTGAGGGCGATAGAAAGATATATAGATAGATAGATAGATAGATAGATAGATAGATAGATAGATAGACAGATAGACAGATAGACAGATAGACAGATAGACAGATAGACAGATAGACAGATAGACAGATAGAGTGAGGGCTATAGATAGATAGACGGAGGGCGATATATAGAGTGAGGGCAACAGATAGACAGAGTGAGGGCGACAGATAGACAGAGTGAGGGCGACAGATAGATAGAGTGAGGGCGATAGATAGAATGAGGGCGATAGAGAGATAGAGTGAGGAAGATAGAGAAGATAGATAGATAGAGTGAGGGCGATAGATAGATAGAGTGAGGGCGATAGATAGATAGATAGAGTGAGGGCAATAGAAAATGTGAGGGTGATAGAGTGAGGGCAATAGATAGATAGAGTGAGGGCGATAGATAGAGTGAGGGCGATAGATAGAGTGAGGGCGATAGATAGATAGAGTGAGGGCGATAGATAGATAGAGTGAGGGCGATAGATAGATAGAGTGAGGGCGATAGATAGATAGAGTGAGGGCGATAGATAGATAGAGTGAGGGCGATAGATAGATAGAGTGAGGGCGATAGATAGATAGAGTGAGGGCGATAGCTAGAGTGAGGGCGATAGATAGCTAGAGTGAGGGCGATAGATAGCTAGAGTGAGGGCGATAGATAGCTAGAGTGAGGGCGATAGATAGCTAGAGTGAGGGCGATAGATAGCTAGAGTGAGGGCGATAGATAGCTAGAGTGAGGGCGATAGATAGCTAGAGTGAGGGCAATAGATAGATAGATAGATAGCTAGAGTGAGGGCAATAGGTAGATAGATAGATAGATAGGTAGATAGATAGATAGATAGATAGATAGACAGATAGACAGATAGACAGATAGACAGATAGACAGATAGACAGATAGACAGATAGACAGATAGACAGATAGACAGATAGACAGATAGACAGATAGACAGATAGACAGATAGACAGATAGACAGATAGACAGATAGAGTGAGGGCTATAGATAGATAGACGGAGGGCGATATATAGAGTGAGGGCGACAGATAGACAGAGTGAGGGCGACAGATAGACAGAGTGAGGGCGACAGATAGACAGAGTGAGGGCGACAGATAGACAGAGTGAGGGCGACAGATAGACAGAGTGAGGGCGACAGATAGACAGAGTGAGGGCGATAGATAGAATGAGGGCGATAGAGAGATAGAGTGAGGAAGATAGATAGATAGAGTGAGGGCGATAGATAGATAGATAGATAGATAGATAGATAGATAGATAGATAGATAGAGGGCAATAGATAGAGTGAGGGCGATAGATAGATAGAGTGAGGGCGATAGATAGAGTGAGGGCGATAGATAGCTAGAGTGAGGGCGATAGATAGCTAGAGTGAGGGCGATAGATAGCTAGAGTGAGGGCGATAGATAGCTAGAGTGAGGGCGATAGATAGAATGAGGGCGATAGAGAGATAGAGTGAGGAAGATAGATAGATAGAGTGAGGGCGATAGATAGATAGATAGATAGAAAGAGGGAGGGCGATAGATAGATAGATAGATAGATAGATAGCGATAAATAGATAGATAGATAGATAGATAGAGGGCGGTAGATAGATAGAGTGAGGGCGATAGATAGATAGAGTGAGGACGATAGATAGATAGATAGATAGATAGATAAAATGAAGGTAATAGATAGAGTGAGGGCGATAGATAGATAGAGTGAGGGCGATAGATAGATAGAGTGAGGGCGATAGATAGATAGAGTGAGGGTGATAGATAGATAGAGTGAGGGCGATAGATAGATAGATGAATAGATATATAGAGTGAGGGCGATAGAAAGATATATAGATAGATAGATAGATAGATAGATAGACAGATAGACAGATAGACAGATAGACAGATAGACAGATAGACAGATAGACAGATAGAGTGAGTGAGGGCTATAGATAGATAGACGGAGGGCGATATATAGAGTGAGGGCAACAGATAGACAGAGTGAGGGCGACAGATAGACAGAGTGAGGGCGACAGATAGATAGAGTGAGGGCGATAGATAGAATGAGGGCGATAGAGAGATAGAGTGAGGAAGATAGAGAAGATAGATAGATAGAGTGAGGGCGATAGATAGATAGAGTGAGGGCGATAGATAGATAGATAGAGTGAGGGCAATAGAAAATGTGAGGGTGATAGAGTGAGGGCAATAGATAGATAGAGTGAGGGCGATAGATAGAGTGAGGGCGATAGATAGAGTGAGGGCGATAGATAGATAGAGTGAGGGCGATAGATAGATAGAGTGAGGGCGATAGATAGATAGAGTGAGGGCGATAGATAGATAGAGTGAGGGCGATAGATAGATAGAGTGAGGGCGATAGATAGATAGAGTGAGGGCGATAGCTAGAGTGAGGGCGATAGATAGCTAGAGTGAGGGCGATAGATAGCTAGAGTGAGGGCGATAGATAGCTAGAGTGAGGGCGATAGATAGCTAGAGTGAGGGCGATAGATAGCTAGAGTGAGGGCGATAGATAGCTAGAGTGAGGGCAATAGATAGATAGATAGATAGCTAGAGTGAGGGCAATAGGTAGATAGATAGATAGATAGATAGATAGACAGATAGACAGATAGACAGATAGACAGATAGACAGATAGACAGATAGACAGATAGACAGATAGACAGATAGACAGATAGACAGATAGACAGATAGACAGATAGACAGATAGACAGATAGACAGATAGACAGATAGACAGATAGACAGATAGAGTGAGGGCTATAGATAGATAGACGGAGGGCGATATATAGAGTGAGGGCGACAGATAGACAGAGTGAGGGCGACAGATAGACAGAGTGAGGGCGACAGATAGACAGAGTGAGGGCGACAGATAGACAGAGTGAGGGCGACAGATAGACAGAGTGAGGGCGACAGATAGACAGAGTGAGGGCGATAGATAGAATGAGGGCGATAGAGAGATAGAGTGAGGAAGATAGATAGATAGAGTGAGGGCGATAGATAGATAGATAGATAGATAGATAGATAGATAGATAGATAGATAGATAGATAGATAGATAGATAGATAGAGGGCAATAGATAGAGTGAGGGCGATAGATAGATAGAGTGAGGGCGATAGATAGCTAGAGTGAGGGCGATAGATAGCTAGAGTGAGGGCGATAGATAGCTAGAGTGAGGGCGATAGATAGCTAGAGTGAGGGCGATAGATAGCTAGAGTGAGGGCGATAGATAGAATGAGGGCGATAGAGAGATAGAGTGAGGGCGATAGATAGATAGAGTGAGGGCGATAGATAGATAGATAGATAGAAAGAGGGAGGGCGATAGATAGATAGATAGATAGATAGATAGATAGCGATAAATAGATAGATAGATAGATAGATAGAGGGCGGTAGATAGATAGAGTGAGGGCGATAGATAGCTAGAGTGAGGGCGATAGATAGAATGAGGGCGATAGAGAGATAGAGTGAGGGCGATAGATAGATAGAGTGAGGGCGATAGATAGATAGATAGATAGAAAGAGGGAGGGCGATAGATAGATAGATAGATAGATAGATAGCGATAAATAGATAGATAGATAGATAGATAGAGGGCGGTAGATAGATAGAGTGAGGACGATAGATAGATAGATAGATAGATAGATAAAATGAAGGTAATAGATAGAGTGAGGGCGATAGATAGATAGAGTGAGGGCGATAGATAGATAGAGTGAGGGCGATAGATAGATAGAGTGAGGGTGATAGATAGATAGAGTGAGGGCGATAGATAGATAGATGAATAGATATATAGAGTGAGGGCGATAGAAAGATATATAGATAGATAGATAGATAGATAGATAGATAGATAGATAGACAGATAGACAGATAGACAGATAGACAGATAGACAGATAGACAGATAGACAGATAGAGTGAGGGCTATAGATAGATAGACGGAGGGCGATATATAGAGTGAGGGCAACAGATAGACAGAGTGAGGGCGACAGATAGACAGAGTGAGGGCGACAGATAGATAGAGTGAGGGCGATAGATAGAATGAGGGCGATAGAGAGATAGAGTGAGGAAGATAGAGAAGATAG